>NC_092875.1:278735376-279038402 GCF_028372415.1 Notamacropus eugenii | reverse complement strand
CTATTCTGCCCTGTTTTGACTCTCTTTGATGTTCAGCTTTGAACATCACTTTTAAAAAGAAATTGATAATCCAGAAAACTTCCAGTGAAGGCAACCACAATGGTGAAGAGCCTTTAGATCATGATGTAAAAGAATTTTTGAAAGACTATTTAGCCCAGAGTAGAAAAGAATTGGAGTGGTTAGGAAGAGACTGGAGAAGGAATAATTGCTTTCTTGGTGTTTCCAAATATTTGAAGGTTTTTCATGTGGAAGAGCTATTAGACTTGTTTGCTTGTCCCGAAAGGCAGACCTAAAAACAGTGTACAGAAGGTACAAAGAACTGAATGGTTTGATTGAAAGACTTGACTAGAAGAATATCCTACCAATTAGAGCTGTCTCAAATGGGGTTGCCTGCCTTGAGAGACAGGAGCAAATCCCTTAGTAGCCTTATGAATTGAAGAACAAAGAATAGTTGTCCCTGTCTAGGGCAAGGAGATGGCCTTCCTTGATCCTTGTAACATATGAGAATCATTGTAAATCCACCTGGAGTTGCCTGAGATTTTATATCTGAGAACTTCCTTCCCTCTTGATATAATAATTTCTAAATGTGAATGTTATTTTCTCTTTTTTGTGAAATCTGGAATTGAGCTCTTGTGATTTGGAATATTCAGAGGTAGAGAGTAGATGGACAAGACAGAACTAATGCTAGAATCAGTTATACGATAATGGTGGCAACAAGGGAAGCAAAGGTCTTTGAATCCAGGGAGTCAAGTGGTCTAATAGACCCAGAAGGTTTGGGAGGTTTTTACTTTTAATTAAAGTTTAAACAACAATGAAGTTTTCAGATTCTTTAAGGGAAAAATGCCTGAGCCCATGGACAAGGTCCTTTGCAGTTTTTCCAAGGAAGAATTGGAATTCCCAACATTATTTAAATTCATCAAAGCCTAAAGCCCAGGGTTGAGCTTTCAAATCTCTCCTTCTCCTTATCCAGTTGTCTCTTCTGCTTCTCCTTTTGATTTGTCATTTTTAAAAAAGTGAAATGCAGATTTAGGAGACAATATTTATGCCATTATATTCACCAGAACTTGTCACTGAACCATTTGGGAGACACCAGGTAATGTGTCTTGTAAAATGGGAATGGTTATGTAGCATCTCCTTCAAGCTTTGATGGGGAGGGAGATGGAATGGAATAAGCATTCATTTAATGTCTATTATGTATTGGACATCATGCTAAGTATTTTACAAAGTTATCTAAATTGGTGCTCACAACAAACCTGGGAGGTACTATTATGATCACTATTTTGTAGTTAAGGGAATTCAGCAGTCTAAGCAACTTTCCCAGGGTCATTCAACTAGCAAGTATCTGAGGCCAGATTTGAACTCAGGTCTTTCTGATGCCAGGCCTAGTGCCATATCGCCTGCACCATTTAGCTGCTTCTCTGGACCAATTAGCTGGCTCCCCAGGGCAGAGAGCTACCTTGACATCTGTTTTCGCTCTATGTTGTCGTAAGCATTGAAAGGAATCATGTTTGGAAGCGCCTCGAATAATACAAAATATTATAGCTCTAACACAGTCTACCAATTAATTATTTCTCTAACCTGCCCTCAAGTTCTGCTGAATTCCTTGCTCTAGGGCTGTCTGTCTCCTCAGTAAAGGAACTAGTCTCCCAAGTACAAGAGTTCTACCCATGCCACATATTCCTAAGTGACAATACCATTATGGGCTCTAGTTAAAGAGATCCTCCTCAGCAGGGCTGAGGTAAAGACATAAAGTTATTCAGAGTACAAAGATGGAACAGGTATGGAATAGCCAACTTTATTCCCATGCATAGAAATTGAGATGTCCATCAATAAAGAATAAAGAATCACAATGATTGGAAGCCTCCCTGTGCTATCTGTACCAGGGCTAGTCATTAACTATTTAACATTATATCTCCACTGAGTACAATCTGATCTATGCCAAGTTGGCTCTTTACTTTATGGTGGTTTCTCTGTGGGCATCTTTTTCCTTCTCTGGTCATCTGCCACTGTAACTACTTGGGTTGCCAAAACCTCATTGTTTGGGTGCCTAGGAAGCAGAAAAGCCATCTGCCTTTTGAGACAGCACAAGAGTAGCTCTTAGAGTCTAGTATATCAGATAAATCAAATAGTTATCCCCACTCCCAACTCTCTCTCCCAATTCTCTGCTTTGTAATGAGGAATCTAAAGTTTGGAGGTGTGACCTTGCAATGGTTATAAAAGAAACTAATGGGAGAAATAGGATTAGAAGCCCAAGTTCCTGAAGATCAGCCCAGCCCTCTCTTCCTTTCAGACTTGTTGTGTTCATCCTTCATTGCCGAAGAAGACCATGCCATCAGACAAATGATGACATGACTTGCACTTGACTTTGCTTTGAGTGAGGGAGGGCTGTGCAGGTCACAGCCTCACTTCTCCTCCAGAGCCATCTGAAACCAGTGACCAGATATTCCTCAGGATGACTGGAGATGATGCAGGATGCATTGTGGGACCTTGGCCAAGGTCTATGCAGGTACTCCCTTAGGGTGAGGTAACACCCATCCTTTCAAACTAAGAAGCAGAAGAAGCATAGACAATTGTCAATTTGTCCTCCTTCATTTCTTATTTCTTCTTCAATTTTTCCTGTAATTCTCTTTACTTCCCTATTCACATTTAGATCTATATACACAACAACAATGCCTTCTCTTTATATGTGGGGCTGAATGATAGATCTGTGCACTACCACTACCCGACTTTGGAGCAAGAGCAGATATCTGTCGATGGCTTCCTATCAGCCATAACGACACTCTTAATTAACTGCTCAGCCACAACACCATGGACACATGAAAGGAGCAATTCAAGTTCTCTCCCAGTTCTCCATAGCTCATCTTTACTCCTCTGTTAGCAGGTCAGCAGGAATGGAAGGTCTGAGGAACATGGATTGCTTTTTTTCATGTGTCTGCACTGTGAGGCAAATTGCCAGTTGTCTGTATTTCTTCTGCTTTCTACTTTGAGCCTTCAGGAACTTGGGCTTCTAATCTGGATTCTCCAATCAGTTTCTTCTACAATCATTGCAACGCCATACCTTCAAACTTTAAACTCTTTATCTACCAAATACTTGAAGAATTATGCAAATACTCTACTTAAAGAAGATATATCAATCATTAATTTAAAAAACAGTGGATTTTTATTACTTAGTGTATTATTTTTACTACTGCTATCTAATTTAATCATCATAAAGCTTAATTAACTGTATGTATTTAGCGTTATTTCACTGGCAGCCAGTATATCATAATGATTAGAGTATAGGACTTGAAATGAGCAAGAACTGGGTTCAAAACCCAGACTTCCTCTACCAGTTCACTATATGAGTCTGGGCAAGTTATTTTGTAATCTTCAGTTTCCTCATCTACAAAATTCGTATGATAATAGCCCATACTTTAAATGATTATTATATCCAATAAGATAACATGTGAAATCCTTTGCAAGCTCATACATTTTGTATAAATTCAAGCTATTGTTAATATTAGACATAAGTTCATGACACTAAGGTCTAAGCTCAGACACATATGGAAAAATCACGGATTTGGAAAAGTCCATGACTGTGTTTGACATCTGCAGTAATATGCCCCATTCACCTGAGTATAGGCTCAGTTTCTTAATACTCAGGCACTATAAAAGTTGGGTCAAGTTTTTCTTTTCCAAGTGAGAATTAGCACTTCTTTACTCAGACATGATTTGCTGCCAGATGGGGTTTGGCTGGAAATGTGTCTCTCTTCATTTTAAAAGATTACAGGAGCCAGATTTTCAGAATATTAAATTATAATCTTTCAGATGCAGATAAAATGCCAAACTAGTTAAATGTGTGTCCATTGTTGTTTCTTCTTTCTTGGGTGGAATGATAGGTTTAATTCTACATTACTCTCTTTCCTTTTAAGGTATAGCAAATTACTTCAGTTCCATCTAATTTGATTGACAGGGAAACTTGATATATATTTCTTATTAGTATATTGCCAAATGTACTGGTCAAAAGGATAAACAAACACATTATATTCCATGCCCAGACTTTTGCTCCTTATCTACTTCATCATTTCTTTTCATATTTATTGTGATTCTTATTGTTTCTACAGCTAGAAATCCCATAATTGTCTTTAATTCTTCCTTTTCAATAATTTGCTATATTTAGTTTAGAATTTTACAGCTGAACAACTCTCAGAAATGCATTTGTCTAATTCCTTTGTCTTTTTGTTTGCCTTTCTAAAAGTCTTTTATAGTTACACTTTTCTTACCATTTCCCCTTCCATGAGTATTGAATTACTTCCATACCACAAAGCTAGAATAGTCCATGTAAGTTCCGAGGCATCCTCATCCCCAGATCCATTCTTACAAATGAGTTTCAAGTTCCAAAGCAAGGCTTTGTTTTTGTTGTTGTTTCAGTCACATTCAACACTTTATTATTCCACTTGGGGTTTTCTTGGCAAAAATCTTCAAGTGGATTGCCATTTTCTTCTCTAGGTCATTTTACAGATTGGGAAACTGAGGCAACATGGTGAAGTGATTTGCACAGCATCACACAGCTGAGGCTGGATTTGAATTCACAAAGATGAGTCTTTCTGATTCCAAGCTCAAGGCTCCACACCTTGACTTTAGCTTGTTAGGGGATAACAGTGAGGGGTCAGGATTGGTTCTCCAGAATCTTTTTCTTTGTGAAATTTGGCCTGTTGCTGACAGAAAACTCGAAGTTAAACCACTTTAGTATCATGAAGCTCTTATGTACCCAATACCTGGTCTAGTTAGCTTCATATAGGCAAAAAAAATGCAAAGCTCTCATCATAATCAATTTAGCAAACTTAATTAATCCAAGTATACACAGTTAGCAAATTTTCCTAATCACAATACTCTTGTGATACATAATGGCAGGGAGTCACAGTCTAGGACAGCTGCTGATGGATTCCCTCTAAGGTCTGTTTCTCATTCAGTCTCTGGGAATCTTCAAAGCAACAATAACCAGAACTATATAAGGGCTCTTGATTGGATACACATACTCCCCGACACCCTCTGTGTCACCACCCATACTTGTACTTAGAGTTGGGATGCCATGTTAGTGTGTCTGCTTAGCAATGTGCTTAGGTGTCTGTTAGTAATATGCTGCCTGACTTGTGATCCTTTGAGCATTTTTGTTCCTTCTTGTTATCTCACCCAGCATCTCCTCACAGCCTTCATCCCCTACCTGTATGCTGCCTCCCACCCCAATCACCCTAGATTATCAATTAAGAATCAATTCAGTCAGTCAGCCTTAAGTAGCTCTTAGTAAACAATATTTACTTCCCTGGGACAGGGGGGTGATTCAGTGAGTAGAGTACTGGGCTTGGAGTCAGAAAGACTCATCTTCATGAGTTCAAATTCAGTCTTAGACATCTACTGATCCATACACCTACTGTTTCATAAGTGATTATTTACTTAGATCACTTAACTATTGGGGAATGGCTTTTGGTTATATATACATACATACATGTGTGCAATACATATATGCACATGTGCACATAAACATACATATACATGTGTGCAAATGACATCTGTTAATTGTTTATATATCTTGAATGCCAAGCACTTAACATAAAAATTTGAAACAAGGATTTTCTCCCCTATTCATCTACTTCCCTTCTCATCCTGGATGTATTCATCTTGTTCATACAAGAGGGTTTCAGTTTCATGTAATTAAAGGTACCTAATTTATCTTTTGTAATTGCCTCTATTCCTTGTTCCATTAAGAATATATCACCTACCCATAGCAGTGAGATGTATATTATCTGCTTCTTGTTTAATGTTTTAAAAATAGCTTGATCTTTTAAATTAACTTCATGTATCTATTTAGATTGTAATGGGAAGGGTAGTGCAGGAATCTCACACCAAGAATAGTTTAAAGAAGGAAAAACACATATTTGTACAAGAGTATAAAAGTCTTTTAAATTCAGAAAGAAATGAGGGCAATGGAATAGGGTGGTGGGAGTGGGGAGAGAATAAGGGAGGGACTGCTACAGAGGGTGGGTAGGTTAAGGAACAGGAGGTCAAAGCAGTGGGTGGAAGTAAAACTTAGGAGTGAGGAGTTTAGGGTAAATAGAGTAAGAAAGCTACTAAGGAAAAAATAGGAAGGAGGAAAATACACAAGTAATTATAGCTTAGAATGTGAATGACATGAATTTACCCATAAAATGAAAATGGATAGCAGATTAAAAATTTAAATTCAACATATGTTGCTTTCAGAGAACAGTATAAAAATGAGAGCTTTACACAAAGATAAAATAAAGGGCAGGAGTAGAATTTGGTATGTAAAAAAAAGCAGGGATAGTAATCATGATCTCAGACAAAGCTAAAATAGATTTAATCAAAAGTGAAAAGTAGAGAAACTATACTATGCATCATCAATATTATTCAATATTGTTTTAGGTAACATAAAATAACTAGATAGTATAAAATACCTGAGTATATATGTGCAAAACAGACACAGGAACTGTACAAACATAAACATAAAATACTTTTTATAAAAATAAACTCAAATCTAAATAATTGATTTATTATTCATGGGGAGAAAAAGCCAATATAATCTTAAAATGGACAATTTTACCTAATTAGTCTGTGTATTCAACGTCATCCCTTTTAAATTACTACAATTTTTTTTACTGAGTTAGAAAAAATAATTACAAAGTTCATTTGAAAGAACAAAAGGACAGAAACTTCAAAGAAACAAGGAGAAAAAGACATAAAGGAAGTAGATTCAACAAGGTGAGAGCATTGTTGAAGTGTAAAAAGGATAATTTCAATTCTTTTCAATTAAAATTTTCTTGTATAAATAAAACCTATGGAGTCAATAATAAAAAAAATGCAGGAAGTTGGGGAAAAACTTTCATAGACAATCTCTCAGATAGGATGTGGTTGGGTTAGAATATTGGGGTGGTGTAGGAAATGAGCTAGCTGATTTAGAAAAAATATGGGAAGACGAACTTATGTAGGAAGATGCTATCCATCTTCAGAGAAGCAAATGACATAAGCATAGTATGGTTTTACATATATGTGTATGAGTGTATATATATATGCTTATAGATATCTATGTATATTTATATATGTTTATAAATATCCATGTATATGTGTGTATGTGCATATATATGTATATATATATGCATGTATATATCTCCATACTTAATTGCAGTCTTCTTTAAGGTCTTGGGGAGGGTGGGGAAAAATAAAGTAAAAAATTCATAGCAGAGAACCAAAGAAAAAGCAAAGAAAAGCTGGGCAGCTTTGAAAACAATGCGTAGTATTTATTATATAGGTTTTCTTGAAATTGAAATTTGTGGTTTTATATTGAATCCTCTCATGGTATGCTATATATATAAACATTTTTTTCTTTTCTCATTTTGTATTTAAGTTTAAAATTTTAAAAAATATTACAATTAAAAATGTATTGGGGAATATGATGTAAGGTATTAGTCTAAGCCTAATTATTCCCAGTCTGCTTTCCAGTTCTCCTAGTAGTTTTTATTGAATGTAAATCAGAGTTCTTGAATATGATTAGGGGTGCTTTCCCAAGTAATTTGCATTTTCCAGTTAATCAAACAATGGCTTATTGGGTTACATTGTTTCTGATTTTCCCTTGTCTAGTCTATTCCATTCATCTACATCTCTATTTTTTTAAACCAATTCCATATGATTTTGATGGCTGCTGCTTTAGAATATAGTTTGACTTCTGAGAGTGCTATTTCCCTTCCAACTATACTTCTTTTCATCATTTCCCTACATATTCTAGACCTTTTGTTTTTTAAATGAATTTTGACATTCAAGTACTTTAAAGTATCTCTTCTAAATCTGATTAGCATAGCAAAAAAAGTGTAGATTAACTTTGGTAGTATTGTAATTTTCATTGTATTGGCAGAATCTAGTCATATGCATTGGGTACTCCTTCAGGTGTTTGAGTTATTCTTTATGGAATACTTAACTGAATCTATACATCTTTCTTACATTTTGATAGATTGATTTCCAGATCTATAATGAACTTTGTAATTATTTAGGGTGGGGTTTCCTTTTCTATTATTATTTTCATATAATTATATAAAAATGTGGTGATTTTTGTAGCTTTTTTTGTTTTTTTAGTAACTTGTGACTTTGCTGGAAGTATTATTTCAGTATCTGCTGATTTTCTGGTATTTTTCCCAAGCAAATCTTCATATCATCAGCAAATAAGGAGAGTTTTATCTCTACTTTACTTATCTTTATGCCCTTAATTTCTCATCTTATGGATTTCCAGAACTATATAAGATAATAGAAGGGAGACTAGTCATCTTTACTTTATTCTCATAATGATTGGGAAAGATTCTGGTGCATCCCTGTTGTACAAAGGTGAGTTGGTGAAGCTTTTATGAATGGCTCTTCAAAAAATAAATGTATTTGCAACATACTTTTAAGTTTAGTCCTTGTTATTATCATTTTCTCCATCATTTTCTTAAGTCTAGACAGTCAACAAAACAATAAATCCAGCTTTGATTGGTAGCCCTTGCTCATTTCCATAGCATAGATGCTCATACTGAAAATTTAACAATCAACTACCATGAGCTGGTTTGAGCTGGTTCCAGCACATCCTGTCCCATTGCATGTAATGCCTGATTTTGGTTTTAGGTAGATAGTTTAAATGACTTTTGTTAAATGGTCCCTCTAAGCCTATACTGTGAAGTGTCTTTAGAGCAAATGAATACTGTAATTTATGAAATATTTTCCCTTAAATTTATTGGATGATTTTGTTTTCTTTAATGTGATTAATTATGTTTATTGTTTTTCTAATATCAAATTCTTCTTGCATCATTGATATAAGTTAAACTTGGTCACAGTGAATGATTTCTTGGATAAATTACTGTACTCTGGACAGAATTTCTTTTAAAATATTGGTCTGTAGTTCTCCTTCAGTGCTTTATCCTTTTCTGGTTAATATATTAGGGCTATATTTGTCTCATAAAAGCAATATATTAGAGTACTTTTCTTCTCAATTTTTGAGGATAATTTGTGTAATGTAGATACTAATTTTTCCCACTAAATTTTGATAGAATTACTCTTTGAATCTATCAGGGTCAGGAACTATATTCTATGGTAATGCCTTTACCACTAGTTCTATTTCATTTTCTGAGAGTTATTTAAGATATCTATTTGGTCTCCTATTACTTTGAGTATTTTTTTATCTTTGAAGATATCCTTTTACTTCTTTAGCTTTATAAACATGTAAGTGTGTATAGTAGGATCTGATTTTTAAAAAAAACAACTTATTTTGCTATGAGTTCACCTTATTCATTTGCTATTTCGTTGATTTAATTTTCTTTCCTATTCTTTTTAATTAGATCAAATATCATTAATCTTCTTTTTAATCAGATTTGATTTTCTTCTCTCTTCTTTTTAATCAGATTGGCTAACCATTTATCAATTTTATTAGACTTTTCAGTGAACTTAAGGCTCACTTACTTGTAGCAATCATTTTTATAGTCATTTTGGTTTCTAGTTTACTTCTGTAATTTTTAGTCTTTTCAAACTTTCTTAGTTTTGTTAATTTTTAAGATTTTAGTTTTTAAAAAATATGCATATTTAGTTAATTAATCCTTTCTTTTCCTATTTTGTTCACATATGTTTGAAGGGACATAATTTTCTCCAAATATATTTCTTCAGCTGCATTTCAAAAATTTGGGTGTTTTGTTTCGTTATCATTTTATGTATTAATTGTTTCTAAAATTTGTTCCCTAGCCTCTCTCATTATTTAGTATTTTATTTCTCTCCTTATTTTGTTTTATGTCCTTCAAGTGTAATCCCTCAAATGGCTTCTATTTTTATTGCTATTTTTCTGTAAAGCATGCATTTATTCTTTCTGACTTTTCTACATTAATTCAATATCTTTTTGAACTAATACATAGTAAATTTTTGTAAAAGCTCTATATGATTCTGAGAAATATGTATGTTCTTCAGTAGTCCTATTTAGAAGATAGCACTTTATTAGCAATTTGTTTAGTTGTATATTTCCCCTTTTATTTATCTTTCTGTTCAATTTATCAAAACTGAGATAGATGATGACTTCTCCAGTTTCTACTATGTTACTCTCTATGATTAATGTTTCCTTTATGATTTTGAATGCTAAGACAGGACTGGGGAATCTGCAACCTTGAGGCCACATGTAGCCCTCTAGGTCCTCAAGTATGGCCCTTTGATTGAATCCAAATTTCACAGAACAAGTCCCTTAATAACAGTATTTGTTCTGTGAAGTCTGGATTCAATCAAAGGACGGCACTTGAGGATCTAGAGGGCCGTATGTGGCCTCAAGGCCACAGGTTTCTCACCCCTGTGCTGAGGCATTTGGAGCACATATGTTTTGTATTAATAATGATTTGTTGTTTGTGGTTCCTTTCATTGTAATGTAATTTCTTTATTCCTTCCTACATTTTGAATTATTTTTTCTGGTAGTATGATTGCAATTCCTTTTTTAAAATTCATCTGAAAAAAACTAATTTTTCTAATCATTTTAAGCATTTTCCTTCTTTATTTAACAACCTGTTACCTACTCTGTCAAATGTAAATTTTTCAACTTGGCATTCAGCATGTTCCATAGTCTTATTCCACCTATACTACTTGCTAGTCATATGACTAGGTAGCTACTATCTAATGAAGTCATGTAATTCCTATTGCCCTCATTACATAACATTTTTATTTTTGCCTACGTGTTTTTGCTCATGCGACTTCTTGAAAATCTCTTCCTTCTCTCCGCAATTTATATAAATCTTATTCATGATTTGAAAAATAATATAAATAACATTGTTTTCTCTTGGTAATACAGAGGAAGCCTAGTGATTTCTCTTATATCTTACTGCTGCACTGAAATTATTATTTCAATAATTATTGTTGAATTCCTGAGGTTCTCTAAAGAATCCATTATATCATCTGTAAAAGGACAATTTAGTTTTTTCTTTGGACTTATTTTTTCAATTTCTTCTACCTTTTTTTGCTATAATTATCATTTCAGAAACTATATCAATAATATTTAGGCCATGAGAATGCTTGTTTTACTTTGATCCAAGTTTTATGTCCAAGCTTTGTGCCTTTCCCCATCAAATACCAAGTACAAAATGAACACACAGTAAGTAGCAAAGAAGCTCATTAATCCAAATTGTAACAAAACAGAAGTCAGAGAAAGAGTACATAGGAAAATGTATACCAGACAATCAAGAGTGAAGGAATTTTCATTGGCAAGGAAGTACTTCAATTGGAGAGAGAGAGAGCGAGAGCGAGAGCGAGAGCGAGAGCGAGAGAGAGAGAGAAAGAGAGAGAGAGAGAGAGAGTCAACATTGAATCTCACTCAAAAGGAATTTCCATGAAAGGTCAAGTGCAGCAAGTTGGCAGACACAGTACCATATAGAAGAAAGTTTCTCTTATACCCATGTTTTCAAACATTTTGATATTAATGGGTATTGTATTTTGTCAAGAGTTTTTTCCCCTAGAATTTATGGCTATAATAATATGAATATTTTTTGTTATTAATATGATATATTATGTTTATAGATTTTCTAATATTGACCCAATCCTGCATTTCTAGAGTAGATGCAAGTGGAATATATTTATATATATATATATATATATATATATATATATATATATATATATATATATATATATATATATATATATATATATATATGTTTTTAGTGTTGTTGAAGGTCTTGATGCTAAGCTGAGTTGTTTAAACTTTACTTGATATGCAATAGGAATCCACTAAGGATTTCTTAGTTCAGAGTGACATAACAAATTTTGCTAATTGGAGAAATCATTCTTTCCAGGGGTTGAAAGGATAAAATAGAGCTGTTGCTGTTTAGTCATTCAGTCATGTCTGACTCTATGTGACCCCATGGACTTTGTCCAAGGGATTTTCTTAGCAAAAATATTAGGAATCTTTTCAGTGTGTCTCCATTTTACAGATGAAGAGCTAAGGCAAAAAGGGGTTAAGAATGACTTGCCTTGGGTCACTCAGCTAGTTAGTGTCTGAGGCCAGATTTTGAACTTAGTTCTTCCTTACTCTGGACCTGGTGCTCTGTTCATTGCATCACCTAGTTACTGCTAAATTAGGGATAAGGGAAGAGTGAAAGATGACAGATATTTTTAAGTTAGTTAGTGCAGTAGTTCAAGTTGGTGGCAATGAAGACCTACATCAGGGTGGTAGCTAAGAGAATAGAGAGGAAGGCATGTCTGGGTGGTAAAATTAACAGTACTTGTAAACTTATTGCATGTGAGAAATACAGAATAGAAAGGGTCCAAAATAACCTCAAGGTTACTAACATGGGAGACTAGGTGAATGGTGAATAGTGGAATTATGAAGAAGGTTGAAGGGGAAACATAATGACTTTGTTTATGTCCACATCAAGTTGGTGTGATATCAGGAAGAGAGATTTCATGGGCTTGTGGAGATGTGGGTCTGAATCTTAGGAAGGAGATTAAGATTGGAGATACACTATTGGGAGGCAGACACATAGAAGAAGTAGATGAAGTGAATTCATGAATTCTGGGAGTGAATCAGATTTTTAGGGGAAATAGCGCAGAGAGAAAGAAGAAGCACAAGACAGCGTGCCTTGGAAGCCTCCTCCACATTAGTGGTATAGGAGTCAGCAAAGGGAACAGGGAAAATAGCATTAGAGAAGCAATAGAATCAGGAAATTGTGGCACGTCTTCAAGACCAAAAGAGAAAGTGTCTAGTGGAAGAAGGAGGAGGAGAATTCGAAAAGCTGCAGCTCGGGCAAGGAGGGAGAAAACTGAAAAAAACTAAAAATAAAAAAAGACCTGTGAATTGTGCATGCCCCAATCTTGTCTCCGATTCATGGGCCAGTGAATCAAGGTGTCTGGATGTAGAAAGAGTCCTATAGCTGTGGAAAAGTCATTAGTGAATGGATTCATGCATTTTCCTCATTGATCCTCGATTTTAGCTCATTATACTAGGGAGCATGTAGAGTGTCTTCTTTAGCATGATTTTTGCAAAGTTAGGTTCATGGGGACCCTGTCTTTGGCCATCACCACCCCACTTCTACCTGTATTTCCCTGTACATTTTCTTACACACTTATACACCAGAGGGATATTCCTCTATGCTGTTGTGAAGTTATAATCCCAACAGGCTGCACGTCATTTTAATCAGGCCTGTTTCTCCTTATTCGGTTGAGGAGCCATAGATGGAATCCATCTAAATATCTTGTTCCATCTCCAAATGATAAATCATGTAACGATATGAAAGTCATTTTAAACCTTACGAGTGAAAAGAGCAGGTGATTTAAAATGTCATGCTTTGAAGGTATTGCATGAGCAAAATTCCTATAATCAATCATCCAAAGCAAACTATTATTTAGGAACTATTTGAAAGTAGATAAGCTGAAAATATTTTATTTTAAGAACTGTACAGAAAGGTGATAGTATATCAAAATTACTTTTTTTTATTAACATACTAGGTTTTGGTTCAAATTTAATGTTATTTACTTTAAAGAATCACTGACTACAGAGCTAGCACTGTTGAGCACCCTAGAAAGGCAAGATATATTTACCAGTAAGAGCATATTATCATTTGAATACTTCTCTTACTTAATATGTTGTCAGTTTACAATGAAACTAGGGCTTTTTAGGTTCTTGGATTGTTTCTCCTCTTCCTCACTCTCCCACTCTCCTTGACCGAATGCAACTCTTGGTCTCAACACCCCCCACACAAACGCACACACATATAAAGAACAAAGCCAGACAACAGTTCATAGTTTGATGTAAGGTTAAGATTGACAAAGAGCTTTTGTCACAACACAGTGAAGTAATTAGTAGAAGTAACATTTTACTAGGATATTTTTACAGATGAAACTAAAGGTCTGAGACGTCAGGTGACTAGATCCTAGAGCTTGTATGGAAAATTCAAACGTAAGTCCTCTGACTACATTGTAGACTTACTAGTCATTATCCCTACTTTCTCTCAAGATGGGAGAGAGCTATGAGAAAGGGGTGGGTAGGAACATGTAAGTAAGTCTGGGTAAAACTATTACTCGTTCAAGTTTCCACTTCTCCTTTCAGGGCTGTCATTAACTGGCAAACTGTCATCCCACGACCTCAATTATGACTTTTCTATTGAATATCCACAGTGTGAGATTTTTTTTCCTAATGCTGGATATTTTCTGCATCATTTATCTTGGTAAGTACATAGAGCATTTTCAGTGTGTCTAAGAAAACCCCATCGTTGATGAGGCCAAAGTTACTCTTTTTTTTGCATGGATATTCACATATTTCTGTTTCTTATCTGCACAACACATCATGTTAAAATTATCTTCTTTTCTTTTAAAAATGAATCTTCTCTAGAATACCAATGAGTATATTTTAAAAGGAAAAGAAAATTAACTACGCTTAGAGAAAAAAAGTTTAATAAAACTTCAAATATTTCTCTCTGTTTTGGCTTTCTATATGCAAGCAACTTTCATATAATAAGGATGTAAATAGCTGTGGGAATGCAAAATTGACATGGTATGTTAATAACACTCAAAAACCACAAGCAGAGGAGTTTGTAATATCTGCATTACTGAAAACATGAAATGTGTTGGGCGTGATAGATGGTAGCTTTGATAATCTGCAGAGTATGTCACTCTATGTAGAGCTCCTCAGGAGTGTACACACATGGCCATGTTTGTTATCCCAAAGGCAGAGAGCCTTGAAGGTTTCTAGGCCATGCTGTATGTTTTTTTTTTCTTCTTCTGCTGTTGTTGCTTTCTTTTGGACCTGACCTGTAACTTCTTTGTTATTGGGAACTCCCGATAAGGATAATTCAGTTATTCTGAAACTTATAGTATTAAGGAGTTGCCTAGATCACTGAGAGATTAAGTAATTTGTTCAAGGTCACCTAGCCATTAAATATCAGAGATAAGACTGGAACTTGGTCTGACTGAGGATAGCTCTCTCTCCATGATAACATACTACCTTCATGTTTAAACTATTCAAAATGGAGAAAGTAACCACAAGGTCTCTCAGCCTGGAGCCCCTGTACCAAAAATTATATGGATAGATTTCAGAGGGACCAACAACTTGGAGAGGAGAAAATAATTCTTTATTTTTATTCATTTTAATTGCAATGTAGTATTTCCTACAAATTTGTAAAAATGTTTTTCTTAGAAGGGGTCCATAGGCTTCAACAGATTGTCAGATGGGACAATGAAACTTAAGAACTCCTGATCTAGGAACTATGAAGAGAAAGAGACTCTACAGATTTATTCAGTAACTTTTTCTAACTCTAATGATTCATCATCAATCTGTTCTCACTAATTTTAGACGATCTTTAAAGTCCCCTTTAGTAGGACAAAGGTTTGAGTAGAATATGGGGAAAAAACACTAGACAAAGATTCAAGAAACTTGAATTGGAGCCATGATTTAAGATTTGCTAGTTGTGTGACCCTGTTTAAGTCACTGAATATTTCTAAACCTCAGTTTCCTTCTCTGTAAAATGTGAAGAATAGCTACCTAATGAAGGTGTAGTGAGCAAGCCATTAGTTGCTATAGAAATGAAGGTTTATTTTATCTTGTCAACAGAAATGTAATCTATTTTCTTCCTTTTCATTTCAATTTATCTTCTCCATGACATTGAAGAACAGCTAAAATCATTATTTTTATCACTTCTAAATACAGAATGTATGTTCAGTATATTAATATAATAATCTTAGGAAACATTTCACTTGTCAGAATTTTTGGGGGGAGCTTAATCCAGTGAATAGAGATGCTATTACTTCACAGTGCAAAGGAAAGAAGGGGATTGACTGTGCATTTGTTATTTGATGGTAGTTTAGTTGTTTTTAGTCATGTCCCACTCTTCACGACCCCATTTGGGGTTTTCTTGGCAAAAATACCGGAGTAGTTTGCCATTTCCTTTTCTAGCTCATTTTACTGATGAGGAAGCTGAAGAAAACAGGGTTAAGTGACTTACCCAGGGTCACACAGCTAGCAGGTGTCTCAGGCTGAATTTGAACTCATGAAAATGAGTCTTCCCGACTTCAGGTCTGGTACTCTATCCACTGTGCCACCTAGCTACCCTGGCTATGCATAAACATCGAATTTTTAATATGAGAAAGGACTTTGGAGATCATTTAATTCAAACTATTTTGTAAATAAGGAAGTTAAAGAGAGATAAAATGATTTATCTAAGGTCATGCAACAGATTCATGGGAAAGCCTGAATTAGAACCTAGGCGGCCTACTGGATAATAAAGTGCCTTTTTCAATGCATAACATCTCCTAACCTAGACAAAAGCAGGGCTTTAAAAAATTATCTAGGTGATTAGAGGATTATTTACTTTATTTTGAAATGGTTAAATTTAACTTGGTTCAAGTATCTTTGCCTTAATGAGATGTCTGCATAACAAATCAAATAAAATATATCCCCCACCCTTGCCAAGGGATTGTGATGCCATGGGGCAAAGATCTATCTAAAATTATGATGGTGTTCATGATTTTATATTTCCAAGAGATATACAATTTCATAGCCCTAGATATTGTTCATGTCATCTCTGGGATGATTTAGAATAATGTAAGAGCGTTGGACTGAAATTGCTGTCTCATCTTTCCTTCCCTGATGATTGTTGCTTGTATGTGTGCATGCCACATGTGTTTGTGCATGTATGTATGTGTACATGTGTAAGGAGCTAGTCATAGGGAAGCTGAAAAGAACAAGGAGAATGATTTGATGGCAGATGTATTATCAACCTGTCCTAGAGATTTGTGTAACTCAAAGATTTTGTGATCCCTCAGTTTGATTAATACTTTAATTCAAGGAATCTAAATACTTTGCAGTCTGTCAAAAAAAAAGAATTATGTGTACAGCAAAAGTTACAACCTTTCCTAGTCTTTCTACAATTTGTGTAAATGAACCAACTAATTGTGGAAATGGGCATACTGGGAATGGAAAGTTGAGTGGGGAGGAGGAATGTAAGGGGTAATTCTGCCTCTTGTCTGATGATCCAATTAGCACTGATAACATGATTATATTTCTACCCTATTCTCACCTCTGCTATCACTGTTACCATAGCTCCACCTGGATTGCCTTCCTATGTCTTAAAAGTGGCCCTGTATTCTCAAAGACTCTGAAATAATGGAATATAAAACTCTGACAAATTCTACCTAGTTAGTCAGGCTTCAAATATGGGCCCAGAAATGGATTCCATGTCTGTTGTCTGAGGTCCAGTCTAGTTACCTTCAGAGATGCTCATTGCCCCATTAGATGATGAAAGTATTTTGTCCAAGGAAACACCTTCAGGAAGTATAGTAGCCTGTGTCATTGGGAACAGGAGTACTCATGCTGATGAAAATATGGATCAGTAGTAACTGGAGGGCAGCAGCTGTCATGTCTGTAGGCAGTGATGACATTGCTGTGCCCGAATCATTTTTTTCATTAGGAATTTTTGGTAACTGTGACACTCCCAGAGTGACTTAAGAATTTTCTAGAAATTCCATCCTATTTCTACCTTAAATGTGACTATCAGTGATCACAAGTGTGGAGAATCAAAGACAAAATGATTGCAAAGTGTTCACCATCATAGCACAATTCAGGAACATAGGAGGTTGAGGAGAGTCTTCCAAGTCTGTCTTCTAATGATACCTTAGAGACCTGTGAAACATTGTTCTTATCATATCCCTAAAACTAAGGAATCTAGCTCCAATATTTCGTAGATTCTACACTTTTCTTGAGAATGATTGACATCCACTCAAATATTCAATGTTTTGAAATTAATGTCTACAGCAGAAAAATGAAGCTACTTTTAGAGTATATATTTCAAGAGGGAAGGGTCCATGTTGGTTTAATTTGCTTTTGCCAAGTTGCTGTTGGAAAATGTGCAAATGGAGTGCTAGAGGACAATAATAACAAAAGAGTCCTTTTTTTGTGACTGCACTCAACCTTGTATTGAAGATGTTATTCCATATATAAAAAGAAAGAAAAAAGGTAAGACACTTGCTTTTGTTAACTTATCATGATCTTGAATTATTATTTTTAAAAGAGTCTCAAAAGAAGTACTTCTTCTTTGGAAAAGTGAATGTGAATTGAGTGCACAAGGGCTATTCAAACAGGAGGCTGGACAAACATTCAATGTTAGAGAAGCAAATAAGCTACCCAGCAACAACTCTGCTTGTACCTGATGTGGTTGTTACAGAAATGCAGACGTGAAGAATGCTTCGCTAACCCTCTTCTCCTTCCCCGAAAACACTGAAGGTTTAGTAGATGAAAGATCTGTGTAGTACAGTTGTTAAAAGGCATTAAAAAAAATGAGTCTTTCTATCTTTTGAGCAGTTTTCTATCTGACTCTACTAAATAACACTCCACATTCTGGAGAGTTTTGTGTTCACAGGCTACCAGGTACCATACCTGTACTAGGTATGGGATGAAAATGAAAATGCTCAATAAAATTTTGTTTAATGAATGAACACTATGAAATAAACAAAGGATGGTTATCCTTCTTTCAGGCCACAAAGAATGAAGAGAATTTACAAAAAACACACAGGAATACAGTCCAAATAATTAAAGGAATAGAAAGAAGATATATAAAGAAATTTTGATTAGCATTATCTACCTTAGGGGAAGAATTTACTGATAGTTAAATAACTATCTTCAGTCATAGGATTAGTATTAAAAGAAAGATAGCAACTATGTCAGCTGGTTTGATAAAAGAAAATGTCCATATATCAGGTAGAAGAAAGGATTCACATTAAGCCAAAGGGAGAGGTTTAAGATTATAAAGAATCTGATTGGAGTAGGTGACTTCTTGAGACTGTGTTGTACTATGATCTTTTTACTAGAATGCTTCAAAGATCAGTGATTTTGAAGTAGAAAGTACAGTCCACTCTGCTTGATATACTTAGTTTATGTCTTAGTTAATGATCTTCTAAAATTGCTCTGGATAAAAAATCATCACCCCGTGACCAAACCTTACAAACGTAGCTAGGCTGTTTATCAGACAACAGAAAAATCATATGTGACCAGGTTTTTAACTAAAACCTTTCTAGCTTAGTAAAATAGCAACTACCAGAGTTGACCTTCTACTTGCATAGCTTTTGAGTCCTTGGGACCAAACACATGCTACAATTAAGCCAGAGAGGAGAACATTAGCTCCATTATGTTGGGGCTCCATCTTGGTTGACACTGTCTTGTTCTTTGTAAACCATTAAGGAAAAGGATACTAGCACAGTCTAGTTTTCCAAGTGCCTTTTAGAGCTGTTGGAGTACAAAACACAATGGAAGGAAACACTGAATTCTTCTGGACTATCCATTCTGTCTGCTTTGTCACCACCTGCTATTTTGAGGTGGGGGAACATGCCTATAAATCTTCATAAATATCTTTGGTCTTTATAACTAAGATAATATTAAATCTACAAATGGTGTTTATTTCTGATATTTTTGAATTAATAAAAATAGCATTTACATAGTACTTTGTATGAATCATTACTTTACAATATCTTCATCTATATATCAATTAGCCTCATGTAGTATATATCTATGTTACATTTCCAGTGTATCATTGTTTATATATTTTTTTCTAAAACCAAAAACACCTTGAAGTTTCATGCTGGCTTAAATAAATACTAAAGTCAAGGACTTTGCTTCTGGGTTACCTACCTACCTACATACACATACACACATTTATACATATACATATATGTATTATATATGTATGTGGGCACATATATGTATGCACATACATAAATAGGCAGGAATGTAGGCAAGAGGATGACAGGCAATGACTTTACCTAGCTTTTATTTTCTCAAAGTCATTTGCAAAGCGATCAAAGAGAATTTGGGGAGCTAATTACGAAACTTAATGTCAGCTTCCACATAGCTCTATGGGTTTTGACGTTCCAGGAGGGACTGAGTTTCTGGGATGGGTTTTGGAGAAAAGAATCCCTATTAGGAATACGATATGTTTTAATAAGGAGTTTCTAAACTTAAGTAAAAAATAAAAATTTACTAGCAATATGGACTTCCAATCATCAAACATAGGAAATCAAAAGAATCGACTTAATTGGCCCCTTAGGGGGCTAGCTTTTGTTGGCTACTTTGTTAAGCATAATAGTTCATAGTACTAATAACTGTATCCTAAAAGGGAGAGGATTTATGGCTTCCACACTTTTGTATTTGGAAACAGAGCCGGTTTTGAAGAGCTGAAACTTTATAGATGATAGCAGAAAACTGCGTAGTGATCAGTTACCTAAGAAAAACATGTACTTGACAGAGATAATCTGCCCAGATGAGAGCTGCGATCTGATACCTACGATCTGATACCTACAAGAGAGCCGCAAAAGTAGTGAAATGATGTCATCATAAGACATTAGAATCTCTGTAGTTTTAGAGTTATGGATTATGCTGACCATGTTTCTCTTCTGGCCATGTGCCTACATTCAGTATGAGTGTCCTGGCTACACTATTCTCTGAATCATCCCTTCACACGTATTTCCTTCTCTCTGTCCATCATGCTTGTTTTTAATTTCCACATTTTTTCTGTCTATAGAGAAAGGTATCACTATGTTTGTGCATTAAAAGATCTTTTCTTAGTACTTTATTTGTATGCTATTTGATAAAAACATAATTTGTGTTGAACCACTATATGTATGTTCTGGTTAGATTAACTGGTAAAAGGAAAAAAAAATAAGCAGACACTCACGTTGATTGTTTACCAACAGAGTACATCAAATCTGATATATAGTTTTTCTGGAGGCCAACTTGTCCTATATTGAAATAAATCTGAAAGTTGTGTTCATTTTATATAAGGTAACAGTCAATTTGTAGTCACTTCCTTTTATATGGTGATATAGAATTTGGGACAGGCAGTAAGGTACGTTAGTAGAAGACTGGCTTTGGGGTCTGTAAAATTTAGGGGTACGTACTAGATATGTGATTCTGAAGAGGTCACCTAATCTCTCAGTGTCTTGTGCAACTTTTAAAATTATAAATTGCAAAAAAAGTACAAACTACATTAAAAGAGAATATTCTTCATTAGGATTTTCCTATACCAACAAAACCATAGGTCTAGTACAAACAAACAAACAAAACTCATTGGGCTCATATACTACCTAATTATGTTAAAGTTCCAGGGTAATGATTAAAAAAACCCACAACTCAGATACTGCTTCTGGTGGGGAAAAATATTGAGAAAGAATAGAATATGGTGTTATAGAGCATTTTTCCTATTCAAAACACTTCTTAGTGGCGCCTAAGACTAGCACTGAGACAAGGTATTTAGGAATATGTGACACATTCTATAATCCTTAATGCATGGCAAGCTGTTCCAGACATAAGAATCCATTTTATTGACAGATCTCTATGGCTCATAATTAGCCTATTAATTTATGGACTTTAACACTCAGTACAATACTATATTTTCAAAAGATAAAATGATCATGGGTAATCCTTACTTTTCAATTTGTATTTATTTTTTGTCAAGGGACCTTTAACTTTTTCCACAAAAGTTGTTTGATATGTTATCTGAAGGAAAACCCGTGCCAATTACAGTGAAAAACAAGACTGATGCTGCTAGTTATGAGCAAAAGGTTGTTTATTTTATTTTAAACGAGAATTCTTTGCTGGGAGACATAGGCTTAAACAAGAGACATTCAGACTGGATCCTAATTCCTACACATTTAACTTAAGTCTAGCTTTAAAAAAAACCAAAACTCATTGGTTGAAAGGGAAAAGTGCTGAAGAAATGTATCCCACATGGCAATGGAGGAAAAAAAACCCTGCTACAAAATGTCAGAGTCTGAGAGCAATCAAAATCTGTACAAGGAGTTTGAATAAAGGCAAATAAATCATGCTTCCGCTCATTCACACTTTCATAAAACATGGAAAATATAGAAGAACAAGAAAGCTTTTAGTTATGCTAGAAAGCAAAACTCTCAAAGAGCACTGGAAATTATAATGTGAAACTCTAATATGGAAAACATAAGGGGCTCATTTTGGATAATTTAAATGATACAAAATTGTCCAGGTTTGATGCCCAGGGCATGAATTCTGAAAATTTCCTACAAACTTTTTTTTTACCTGTTAAAATAGTACCTGCTTTCACATGAGGTTTCATTTGGAAATACCCACAAATTTTCTCAGTCATTCTTCTTTCTGTTGTTATTTATACATTGCATTTAGCAAAGAAAACTCATGATGGCTTTGTCAGATTGTTTTTTAAGATTTGGTTGTAGAAAATAGTTATATATGGAGTATTCTCCAATGTCAGCCCTGAAAAAAATGGCTCATAAATCTGAGAAAATGGTTGTGAAAGTGACCCACCTCTTCTCCTTTTTTTCCTATACTTTCTTTATTTCTTTATTAGCTCTTTATTTTTCTCTTGCCTCAGTTCCTTCTCTATTTTCTGAAGAAATTATTCAGAGACATATCCCTCTATTTTAGAGTGCTAATATAAAATCATATATATTTTTAATATTATTAGTGAAATTAAAGTTTTACTTTATGTTCCTCCCAGTTCCGCACTAAGTACAGAACTCTAGATATTGAATAATGATTGACATTTCTTTTGTACAACAAGAGTTATTCTAAGATATGTTATTCCAGACTCAGTTCTTTGCTTGTTTCTTTTTTCCTTCCTTCCTTCCTTCCTTCCTTCCTTCCTTCCTTCCTTCCTTCCTTCCTTCCTTCCTTCTTTTCTTTCTCTCTCTCTCTTTCTTTCTTTTTTCCTCTCTCTTCCTTCCTTCATTCCTTTTTATTTCTTCTCTGCATCTGTAATTTTTTCAGTTTGGAGAAATCTCAAGTATGGAGATTCCTGCCACCATGCAGATCTTCAATGCCCTTGTAATTTGTAGGCTTAGAAAGTTGTCTTGGGACATTGAGGGGTTAAACTAGGTTAAGTTATCATGATCAGTTCCTGAATCCATGTCTTCCTGGCTCTAAGTCTGACCCTGTATTAACTATACAACAGTGCTAGAACACAATTTTATGGAATATTATAAGGGCGACAATTTGTAGAGTAAATTCAATGAAGTTAACTTTTCTTTCAAAAGACCAAAAACATTTTATAGGATTATTCAATATTTTGGTCATTGCTGCCTCTGTGTCTCTTTCAATCTGTTAGTCTGTCTCTCTTTTTCATCTACAGTGTACCAGAAAGCAGCAAATTTTAGCTAAGAGAAACATAAAAGGAAGTAGAAAAAAGATTAGGCAGAAGAAGGCAGCTGACTGAAACATCACTTGAAACAAAAGCCAATTTCCTGAGAAGTCTCTATTGAATTCTACCCCATACACTCAGTGTTTACAATATTTGAAGGTACTATAAGTCATATAGATGGTGCCCTTGCATTTTTGTAGCACAGTCCCTTGAACATTTTCTTGTCCTCCACCTGAATGAGCTTCTTGATTTTGATGAGACAGTAATAGAAGGCAGTTGATCCAAAGGTTATTTAGACTATTTTCACATTGCAAGGTAGGAATTTACAAAGTCTGATGAGTCAGCTGGCCTTCTGCTAGGACTGTTGCTGGTTTAGCATTATTTAAATATATTTTTAGCAATTTATCATCTGTTTCTGGTATTATGGACTAAGATTCCTTACCAAAAATCGCCTGGGAACATGGACAATGCCCAGTTCAGAGTATCTGAACATATGCGGAGAAAGACATTACAATTTTAAAGTCTCAGTAGACTCTACTGTTTTTCTGCCCATGGTTCATCTCAGTATAGAGTGTATATAAGTGTACTTATATAGTGTATTTATAAGTGTACTTAATTTTTTGTTGAAAGCAATGTCATTGGGATTTAGAGTTATAGCCTTAGGCTCAAGCCCTACTATTTTCTGACCTCCCTTTCTTGCTAGTTTAGGGTTTCTGAAATGACATTCCTGATTCACCCATGATCCTAAATCTAATTCAATGTTTCTTAAAATTGTTGTTATTGGGCTTCTCTATAATAATTTTCCTTGGAAAATATTGTGTAACCAGGGAGTTTGAAATAGTTAAATATGTTGCTCACTAATAAAGCTGACATTTATTGTTTTCAAGAAAGGAAGCAGATATGAACTTTTAATTTGGAAGCTTCTATTTAGAAATACAAAAATATTACTGATTATCACAATTAGAAAACTGTATTTCTTCTCTGCCTTGGAGAAAACAATATATAATTTCCTCACTCTCATATCTAACACTTATTCATCTGAATTTTGAGAATTTGTTCAAAAAGGTCAGAAAACTGTATTTTTTCCCTACCTTGGAGAAAACAATATATAATTTCCTCACTCTCATATATAGCACTTGTTCATCTGAATTTTGAGAATTTGTTCAAAAAGGTCCTAACTGAGGAAAAGGATATAAGCAATTGTAAATTCATAGACAGAAGTACTCTGAGAATTTGCATGAAGTTGGTATACGGAAGGAAATAATTTATCATGTTTGTGGGACTGGACCATTCAACAAGCATTCATTAAACATGGTTGTGGTGGCAAAGTAAGAATACTCTTTGTTCCCCATTGCCATTATCATTCAGCAGTTTTTCCTTTGAAGTTCACCACATCCAACTTTGTCACTTAATAAAACACTTGTGACTGTTATCTCTTGACCCCCAAGACATTGTCCATCTTTTCTCAATGAGTTCAGTGCCTAGATCATAGTCTTTCTCTTCCCTCCAACCCTTGAACTCATACTAGCTGACTTCATCCTAAGTATTAATGTTCTCTCAAATATCATAATCTGCCAGTTATTCAAGATACTCGATTTCTATGACCTATTTCTCCATTCCTTAGTAAATCCACAACAGAGATGGCCATTGACTTTTCCATCACTCACTAATGTTCATCTGCCACATTTAGGAATTCTGAAAATTCTTCATGTCTTCATAAGTTTTTATAATTCAAGCTGTATAAGACCTTGGAGACAGAGACACAACCAAAGAATTTCTTGCCTTAAAAGAGCATACATTCTAATAAAAGACATATAACAATATGTTTAGAGTAAAGAAATACAAGAAAGAGAAGAGAGAGAGAATGTTTTTTAGCGTTTTAATGATGGTTTGTAGTACAGAGGAACTTCATGGTGGCACTTTATCTGAGCTTTCAAAAATCAGTCGTATATTAATAGTTGGCATTGGCAGGAGTAGGGAGGTGAGAGAAGCAATGCACAGAGGTGTGGTGATGGCAAAAGGTGAAAAACATGTGGTCATTCCCTATATGTAATTAATTGTCAAGTTTGTCAGTTGCCTTGTTTATTCTATTTCAACATCTGTCACATCTGTCACCTCTCTATGCACATGACATCTGCCCTAGCTTAGGCATTCATAATCCCTTGCTCTTACTATTGTCATAGCTTCTAAATTGGTGTCTCTGCCTCAGGTCTTTGCTCTTTTTAATCCAAGTGGCTTCCAAATTGATATTCCTAAAGCACAGGTGTCTGATCATGTCCCTTTCTTGCTCAAAAAGCACCAACTACTTCCAGTTCAACAAAAAAAAATTTGTTTGATATTCCTTACCCTTTCCAAACTGGTTCCAGACTCTTTCCCAGTATTACTGTACATCAGTCTCTTACGCAAACTCTGTGGTCCTGCCAAAATGGTCTAATTTCTCATCATCTTACAGGGCCTTTCATTCCCCATATTGGTGGCTTTACACAGCTTTTCCCCCATGCCCAGAAAGGTACTCATAGCTCACCTTACCTCTCTTCTATTGATGGCTTCTTGCAAGATTGCACTCAGGTCCTACCTCCTAGAAGAGATGTTCCATGATCTACCTGATTGTCAGTGCTCCTCCCCGCAATTGCTTCATATTTATCTTGCACATGTCTTACCTGTACTGATCTTTGTGCATGTTGTTTGTGTTACTTATTTTAATTATTTATGTTAATTTTTTTCTTTGTATACTCAGGGCTTAGCAAATCCTTGGGACTTATGTTTAATAATTTTTTTGGTGATGAAATAACTCAGTTTGATAGTAGCTTAAGATAAGTGAGGGAGAATAGAAAGAGAAGGGATAGGAAGGGATCAGAAAAGTGAGGGAGAGTAGTATAAGTTGTAATACTTAGTGAAAATGGATGGAGGGGGAGTCCTTGAATACTACTTTATATATGACTGCTCAATTCCCACTTTCTATAGGTATTTAGGGAAGCTAGATGGCACAGTATATAGAGTGTCAGGCCTAGTGTCAGGAAGAATTATCTTCCTGAATTCAAATCTGTCCTCAGATATTAGCTGTATGACCATGAGCAAGTCACTTAAACCCGTTTGCCTCAGTTTCTTCATCTGGAGAAGGAAAAGGCAAACCACTCTAGTATCTTTGCTAAGAAAAGTACACATGAGATAACAAAGAGATAGACATGACTGGAATGATTGAACAACAACAGTAGGTAGTCAAGGGCCCATCCATCTTCCACTGACTCCTTACAAAATTATTCTCCTGTCACGTGAGCCCTGCCTACTTTAAGGGTAGTGTATCTTTCCTTTATTCGGATATCTTTTCTTCGAGATTTGACTATTGGGAAGAATATGAGAAAGGGTTGAGCCAGTATTTCTTTGCTCATCTTTTCAAAGAATTGCCCTGTTTGTTGAAGCATACAGTAGATTCAGGCTGAGTTAGCATTTTTAAGTCCCCATTCCAGGCACCGCTCTAAGCGTTAGGAATACGAAGAAAGTCAAAAACAGTCCTTGCCCTCCAGTAAGACTTTGGGTGCTAGTCTTCTGAAATTCTACATTGCTTTCTTTAAATAGAGATCGCTTTGTTGACACACATTAGCCATATGGAAGTAATTCAGATCAAACTGTTGACAGTCATGTTTACTTTGCCGTTTATGGTTTTCTTCCTACTTCCCAACCCGTTCTAGCGGCTTGTTCCTCTCCCCAGCACATTAAGCATATTCTGCTCCATCCTTCAACGCAATGTGTTTGTTGCCTTTTTGTATGAGCAGGCAGATCACTGAGGTATGCAGCAGAACTGATGATCATGAGCACGTTTCAGAACACAGTTTGAAGGGAAATGTGCAATTAAGTTTCCACTGATAATAACCGGAAAAAAACCCATCAAATGAGACAAATGGCTTAATAGATGAGTCAAAGGGAAAGCTACAGGAAAACTTAAATAATAGATTTTTGAAAATATTGAATCACACTGTAGACAAAAAGATCTGAACTGTTAAAAAATGTTTGTGAGAGGAGGGATGAAATGTCAAGATTAAAAGCTTGTTAAGATTTTTTGTAGCATTAAAAATGAAAGAAAAATGAAGGAAAGGGGTAAACATACACTTTCTGTGAATCTGTGAAGGATATTTTCACAGATTGCATCTGCTTACTAAAAATCTTTTGTGGATGAGGATTGGAAATTTGGATGGATTTTTCTCAAAGTATAAAGAGAAGGGTGAGTCTCCAAATTACATCAAGAATTGGCTGATGACTGAGTAGAGCTTCAGAAAAAAATCACTATCAAATATCTTCATAATGAAAAATGCATTTCATTACACAAATGACTTCATTCTCTAAATAGTATTTTAAGCACATATATGGAATGGTGGAATAGTACCTACTTGTTAGTTACTTTGTCATTTCTAAACTAGAATGAATGTATATTGTGAATAAAAATGGTTTATCCTCACAGATAAAGTGCATCCTTGAGGAAAACATGAAAAGACAATGGCAAGACTTTTGCAGACATGGTTTTATAACAAGCTACATCTTCACAGCCCCAAGTTCATAAAAGTGTTGAAAATAATGATCCATTTGTGTCTTACGGTTTTTTACTATATATACAAAAAATGAGCAAAATACTACCTTATAAGAGGTACTTTATATCAGGCTCTCCTCTTCTTTTTTACTATCCAGTGATGTTTATATATAAATGGATATGCTCATGAAATTTATTGCTGGGTGAAATTCCAAATGCCCTGCTGTGACTAAAAAAAGGGAATGGCACTAATTTACAGTGGAAAGGGCACTAGCTTGGAAATTAGAGTACTTTTGTTTGAATTCTGAATCTGTTGCTTACTACCTGTGTGACCTTGGACTTGACTTGCACCTACCCTCACGTGGTCTTATCTTTAAACAAGGGGGTTTGGACCAAATGACCTGTAACTTCCCTTTCCCTTAACTCTGAATCTATGATTGTATATGAAAAGGATTACTTAATGACAGAAAAGCTCTTGGCTTCTGTTAATGTAGATGGCAGTACATTGATTCCAACCAGTATAGATCCTTCTCAATGAAATTCATGGTCACTCAGAAGAGAATGATCTAGTATCTACACAGAAGGAATAGTGAAGATTAAGAATGCATATTGCATAGATAATGACATGTAGTCAGACAAAGAAACACATTGAATGTATACCCCATCATACATGGAATTTGTCTGGTGTTATAGATGAACAATAAGTTAAATCTAGAATTGAATAGATGACTGAATATCATCTAGGGAATTGTGTACCATTTTTGATGAGGTCAAACCACGTACTACTTCAACATTCCACATTTTTAGTACTGTAAACTTGGTGATGATTTATACAGTTTCAAATCATGGTACATTGCAATCTCAGAAGAATTACAATTCTGAGTGGCCCAAAATTCAACAGATATATATGTGGTGGTGTAAGCAGGTTGAAGCATTTTTACCAATGATGGCTTGCATTTGAGAAGTAATATAAAAAAAATCAAGATATACATAACTGCAAAGGAAAATAAGCTAGGCAGTTGTCAAGAGTCAGATACAACAGTGATCAGCTCAAGTGTTGTATTGGTATCTGTGGAATATCACAAAAGAAAGCCTTTAGTGCACTGATTTCATCTTTTATGGAAAAACACAAAAAGGAATTACACAGGATATATAGCTATGAGTGAGTTGCTGTCTGAACTGGTGAGGAGAATATGCATGTGGATGAAGTCATGATTCCATTGGATGATGAAAAGTGTTGAACTGATCAAAGAAAAACAGGTGGAACATATCTTATGACTAAATATCTTATGACTCTCCACGAAAGTGTGGAGAGATGAAAGAAGAATCAAAGAGCTAAAATGCACGTACAGTTAGGCATACTTTGAGAAGACCAAGTTTTCCATGAATATATAGTTTCCCTTTTTGGCTGTCATTTCTTCAAATTAGAAAGCTTGAATCTTGTCTTGTATTTTATCTACATATTCTTAATTTTGATTTTAAACAACATTTGAACCTGAATCAAAATTTTTAAGGGCCTCGTTAACTAAAGAATTGCTATCTAGCCTTTGTCTGTGGGATCAAAATCAAACCAATCATATCACTGGATTGTTTTTATCGTTCAGTTGTTTCAGACTAGTCTTGTCCAATTCTTTGGGATCCCATCTGGGATTTCTTGACAAAGATATTGGAATTGATTACCATTTTCTTCTCCTCATCATTTCACAGATGAAGAAACTGAGACAAACAGGTTTAAATGACTTACCCAGAATTGCATGGCTAGTAAGTGTCTGACAACATATTTGATATCAGGAAGATGAGCCTTCCTGACTTCAGACCTGGCACTATATCCACTCTGCCACCTAGTTGTCACTCATTGACTTATGAAACTGCAAAATAAGTACACTTATCGTGCTCATATAGTTTGGTTCATTTCGTGTAACTTTTCATCTTAGAGAGTTGACTAGATCACTAGGGTATTAAGTTTTTTGCCCAGGGTCACACAAGCAGTTATGTGTCATATGTAGTACTTGAACTCAGCTTTTCCTGGCTCTTAGGCCAGCTCTCTCCACTACCCTATATACCAAAACATATGCATGGAAAGTGAAAACTAGATCACTTCCAGATCTTTTCTGTATAGGACATCAAAATTTCAGGAATTTCATTTCCCTTTCATTTTATTTCAAATCAAAACGTAATTATTTAAATCAGTAATTTGTGATTACAAATTAAGATCCAAGTTTCTTGAGGTCAGGGACTATTTCATTCTTTATTTTTATCCCCAATTTAGCACAGTTCCTGGTACACAGTAGGCACACAATAAATGATTATTAATTAATAATCAGTAGAGGTACTTGAATAAGTATTTGTTAACTGTAAATATGACCTTGTTCCTTTCTGTTCACTTTCAAACTTGGAGTAAGGCACGTATGAAGCATTCCAATGATATGACAAATGGTCATAATAGTTCTTTGCTACTCAAATAAATCTATTCTTTCATTCTTTTTCTATTTTTATTTTATTCTAAAGTTATTCCATACCAAATAAGATAAGCATTTCCATATACAAAACAGAGCAGAAAAATTGAACCATATATAAAGCTGTGAGTCTGTATTATGGCTTGCTATTCTCTTTAAGCATATAATGTATTCAATATGTTATCTTCAAAGCTGCACTGCTTGTCTATTTCCTACTGACCTTCATTCTGTTATCTTTTATGCATTATTAATGACTTCAATTATCCTCTTTTCTTACTTTTCTTTTTCATTTAGTTACCCTATTGGACTCTCCCCCCAACCCTTTACCACCAAATTAACAAAAAGAAAAACAAAACATAACCTTGTATCGTATGTGAATAGTCAAGCAAAACAAATCCCCTCATTGTTCAAGTCCAGAATCAGTATGCTTCATTCTGTACCTTGAGCACATTAATTCTCTATTAGGAAGAGTATCTTGTTTGATTAGTGGTCCTTTAAAATTATAGTTGGTCATTGATCAGAAATCTCAAGTCTTTCAAAATTATTTCACTTACAATATTGTTATCTGTGCATAAATTTTTGTGTGGGTTCAGAATCAACACATAAATTTTTTCCTAGGTTTCTCTGAAAATTTTCTAATCATTTCCCAAAGTACAATAATATTCCATTACATTCACATATATAATTTGGTCAGCTAAGCCACAATTAATAAGTGCCCTTATTTTCCAGTTCTCTGCTATTACTGAATCACTGTGGGCATGTGCACTTTTCCTCTTTTCTTTAAACTTTTTTTTGGGGGGATATAGGTCTCATGATATTATTGCTGTGTCAACATTTATGTATAATTTAGTGACTTTTTAGGTATTCTCAAAATGCTTTCCAGAATGGCAGGAGAAATTCAAAGTTCTACCAACGGTGCCTTAGGGTTTCTATATTCATACAGCCCCTCTAAGAAGTGACAGAATCCATTTTTGTCATTATTGACAGTCTGATAGTGTGAGATAAAACTTCAAAGTTGCTTTAATTTGTGTTTCTCTAATGATTAGTGATTTGGAGTTTTCAAAAAATAATTGTTGGGCTCACATACACACCCATTTAAATTTTATATTTGATCTATATTTTTTCTTTCTTTGTTTTATCACTTATTAAATTTGTATCATACAAAGAATTTGCTATTATCCCTTCCTATTGCTGAGATAATTTATCTAATATTATAATTATTTAACCTTTGAATGGTTAATATTATACAGTTTTCAATTCAATGTGTTCAATAAAGGATGTTTTTTAATGTTTCTGCTTTTTGGCATTTATCAGCTCTTTTATACTCCATCTAGTACCTGGCCAATATTTGTAAAAGTGTCATTTATTATTCAGAAGTATGCATACTCCTTTATTTTCCTATTCAGTACTTGTCAGAAATTCATCATGTCTAAACCTTTTAAAATTCTATTTGGGTCTTTGACTTCTTTCTTCTTTATGTTTGATTTATCTAGGAAGGGGCTAAGGTTTCTAGTTCTTAGAGTTTTACTACTCGTTTCTCCTAGAAGCTTGTAACTACTCTTTGAAATATTCAGATGCTGTGTCAGTTTGGTTCACATATATTAAATATAGATATTAATTCACTGATTATGGTGCTTTTAAGTTTAATGTAATTTTCCTATTTTTTTGATGAGTCCATTGCTGTTGTCCCATCTGGGATGATGATTGCTACCCCAGCTTTTTAAAATTCATCTTAAGCATAAAATATTTTGTTCTGATCCTTCATCTATATGAATATTTATTTTCAAATGTATTTCTTAAAAGCATCATATTGTGGGATTTTGCTTTCTAATCAACTTTTTCTAATTTATAGGTTAGTTAGGTCCATTCACATTTATGTTTATGAACATGAATTATGTATTTCTCATTCTCCAGTTTATGCTCTCATATGTGTTCCCACACTTGATTTCTTTTCATTTTTGCAAATAAGAGGATGGGGAGAGAAGGGTGTACTCAGTACTATGATTTGTTTGAGACAATCTCCTTCTGCTACCATGCTTCTCTTCCCCTTTCCCAGATCCTGATACAAGTTTCTTGTCCTTTATTTTTTTTTCCATTTAACTCATCCTCTCCTATGATCCATCCTTTTGTAATGGCATTAATTTCACTTGTAAGTAACCTCTCCTTTATCCCCCACCCCTCCACCCCCTTTTTTTGTCTCTTCTCTACTCAGTGCCAGTCATATGCCTATAGCAGGATCTTGCCTGTTTCATACTTCTGCTCAAAATCTTCAAGCAACTCTTATTTCCTCTAGGGACAAATACAAACACCTTGTGTTTTGTATTTAAAACTCGACCTCCCCTCTCCCCCATTCTAGTCTCAATTTACCTTTCCTACAAGTTTTTATTGAATAGTATTCTCCTTCACATGTTCTATGATCTATCTACCCTAACTGGTCTTCTTGAAACAACTTATGCTTAACACCACACTTCCCCTTTCTGTGCTTTTGTATAGGCTGTCCCTCAGGTCTACAATGCATTTCTTCCTCACTTCTATCTCTTTGAATTTTAAGAAAAAGTCAATAATTTGAATAATTCCTATCATAATTTTATTATTCTACCTTAGATATTAGACCATATCAAGTTATAAGACAATACTTAATGAGTGATAATTAAAATAAATATTTTAAAGTCCTTTATTTTAAAGGATATCATACTCATTTTATAGCAAAAACGATTCAAAGAATTTCACATATTTGGCATATAGAGAACTGAAGACAAATAATAGCCAATATATGAGACATTTACAAATTTTTTTCTATAAGAATAGTTACCTTCAGGAAAGTTTCCTACTTTGATTACATTTCTCAATAGAGAAAAGAGTTGACTGTCTGTTTCTGTAGTAAAATACAATATGTATGAATTCAAATATACTTTCAAAATTTTCAAAATGTCATTAATTTTGTAGGTGTGCTTATGACTGGAATAAGGATATAACTTAGGTTTTGTATTTTTAAAAATTTCTTCCTAATGTAACTTAATTATGACTTTTTTTTGTTCCTAGACTTACGATTTCATTGGTACTGGGAACTCTCAGTAATGAAATTCTCTCTATCAATGCAAATGGACACTGGCTCTGTAACTCATCGTGTTTGAGAATTGATTCTCAAATAGTGGTAATAGAATATGGATATGTATTTACTTCCTATGATGCCACAGCCATTATTCATTCCTTTGTTTACAGAATGGATAAATTGGGAATAGGACTTGAACTAATGAATTTCATATCTATAATTTCCCAGTATAGTAATCTAAACTTCTTGACCTACATGAGTCATGTTCTATAAATACTCTCTGGTCTAAATTCTTCATTATCTTCCCCATCTAAAATCATTAACTAAGCTCATAATTCCATCATCCAGTGATAGATATTGTATAGCAGAGGAGTCAAACACATTGCCAGGACTGCAACTGCTAAATGAGACCTGAATCATATTAAAATGTAATCAAGAAATATTTCAAAAAATAATAAAAAACTGTAAAATATAGATGTTAGTAAGTCATTACCTACCTTCCTTCCTTCCTTCCTTCCTTCCTTCCTTCCTTCCTTCCTTCCTTCCTTCCTTCCTTCCTTCCTTCCTTCCTTCCTTCCTTCCTTTCCAGATTAAATGACTTGAGTCACACAGCGAGTAAGTGTCTGAGGCTGAATTTGAACTCAGGTCCTCCTGACTTCAGTGTCAGTGCTCTATCCACTGTGCCACCTAGCTACCCTTCCTCCCATTGTGGAGGCAATCTGAGTTGTGTTTTGGGCTATTTTGGGAGGAAATTGGGTTTAAGAATATGAAGTTTTCTAAATCAATATGGAACTCACAGTAATCCTTACATACGATTCCATGGACATGTTTCTGTTTGAATTTGAGAACATATCTGTATAAGATTAAACAGGCAAGGCATCTGCCTTCTGGAAATTTACAGGCTAGGACAACCTAGAATGCTCTTTAAATTTTATACATTTTGTTTATTTAAACACATAGTTGATGTAAAGTGTGCCTTTTTCATCGTTGAGGAACTAAATGCTTAGTTTTTCAAATCAGCAGTGAGTAAATTAGGGTTGTATAGAAAATAGGTCACCTAAAAGAAATGTGCCTATAGTGCCCAAGAGGTGTATTTTGTCCTAAAAATATATCAGAATTGTAACTGAGCTGCCTGGGGAAAATTTTACTGAAAATGATTATTGCAATGGAGGGACAGCTGGAGACCAAAATTGAAACTTTGGCCTGTGGTTTAGAAAGCTAGTAACTTCACTGGACTCCTTGTAAGATTCTAGCTGCTTTGAATTGTAATTCCCACAAACCAACTTCATGAGCAACATCATTCATTTGCAGTTGCACTTACAGAAGCAAATGCTATTCTTGGTTATCAAAGAACCATTTCCTCCCTAATATGTCTCCTTTTCTCTTTAACCATGTCCACATTTGTTATTCTGAGAGCTCTAATGCAGACAGGTTATAAAGAGGGAGATGTACATTGGTTTCAGCAAAGTACAGAGAACCTTTCTTTTCCAGTTACCTGGAGTATTTTACTAATATCCTCGGTATTATAAAATTGTTTTTATTTCGTTAAATATTTCCCAATTATATATAAAAACAATTTTTAACATTTTAAACATTTTTAAACAAACATTTAAACAAATTTTAACATTTATTTTTAAATTTTAAGTTCCAAATGCTCTCCTACCCCCCTGTTCCTCCCACCTTGAAAAGGTATGCATTTGATTTTCATTATACATGTGAGGTCATACAAGCAAAAATTTCCATATTAGTTTGTTGCAAAAGAAAACCCAAACAAAGTAAGACAATAAATATATAGGAATTAAAAAAAAATATGTTTCAATCTCCTTTCAGAGTTCATCAGTCCTTTCTCTGAATATGGATACCATTTTTTCATTAGGAGTCCTTTGGAACTGTCTTGGATCATTGTCTAGATTGGAATAGCTAAGTCTTTCACAATTGATTATCCTTAAATTATTGTTAATAATGTATAAATGCAATGTTCTCCTGGTTCTGCTCACTTCATTTTACATGAGCTTATTTAAAAATATCTGTCTTCCCAGATTTTTCTGAGTCCATCCTGCTCACCAGTTCTTATGGCACAATAGTATTGCAATAGAATCATACATCATAACTTGTTCAGTCATTCCCCAATTGATGGGCATCCCCTCAGTTTCCAACTCTTTGCCACTATGAAAAGCTGCTATAAATATTTTTGTATGAATAGGTCTTTTAACATTTTCTTTCATCTTTTTGGATATAGACTTAGTAATGGTATTGCTAGGTAAAAGGATAGGCACAGTCTGATAAGCCTTTGGGTGTAGTTCTAAATTGTTCTTCAGAATGGTTGGATTAGTTCACAGGTCCATCAACAATGCATTAGTGTCTCATTATTTTCATATCTCCTCCATAATTTGGCATTTTCCTTTCGTATCATGTTAGGCAATCTGATACATGTGAGATAGTATCTCAGAGTTGTTTTCATTTTCATTTGTCTAATCATTAGTGTTTTGGAACATTTTTTTATGTGTCTACTGATACCTTTGATTTTCTTTTCTTCTGAAAACTTCCTGTATGTGCACTTTGACTATTTATCAACTGGGGAATAGCTCTTACTTTTATAAATTTGCCTCAGTTTCCTATATATTTGAGGAATGAAGCCTGTATTACAGAAATTTGTAGCAATTTTCCCCTACTTTCTTTTTTCTTCCTACTTTCTTTCTAATTTTCACATTAGTTTTATTTGTACAAAACTTTTTAAATTTCATATAATCAAAATTATCTTCTTTTGTTCCTGTGATTCTGTTTATCCCTTATTTGGTCATAAACTCTTCCCTTATCTGTAGGTCTGACAGGTATATTTTTCTATGCTCTCCAAATTTACTTATAATATCACTCTATCTCTATCCATTTTGATCTTATCTTGGTACATGGTGTGAATACCTACTTTCTGCCAAACTACTTTTCAGTTTTTCTAGCTGTTTTTTGTCAGGTTGTGTTTTGTCCTTCATTCCCGAAGAGGACCATGACATCAAGATGATAACATGACTTGCAGCTGACCCCTGATCTGAGTGAGGGAGGGCTGTGCAAGGTCATCTACATCACCCTCTTCCCCTGTGCCATCTGGATCAAGTGGCCTGACACTCCATGGCTGGAGATGGCCCAGGATGCAATGCAAGACCATGACCATTTCAGGCCAAGGTCCTATAGCATTCCCACTTTGAGTGAGATATACTCATTCAATGAATAGGCTTCTTTAAGTAGTTGCTCAAGAGAGCAACTATTAAAGGCCCCTTTAATAAAAAAAAAACAAACTGGGAGAAGACCCTCAGGGTTCCTGGGTAAAAGAGAAACAATTACTATTTAGTATTGAATTTTATTTGTGTGAAAAGTATTTCTAATTATACACATTATTCCCTGAGTTTTTCTTGGCAAGTAGACTTCCAAGTATTTTATATTGTCTGTCATTATTTTAAATGAAATTTTCTCTTTCTGTCTCTTGCTGCTGGGTTTTGTTGGTAGTATATAAAAATATTGATAATTTATTTGGATTTATTTTATATTTTGTGATGTTGCTCAAGTTGTTAATTGTTTCAACTGTTTTTTTCATTTGATTCTCTAGGGTTCTTTAAGTATGTCATCATATCATCTGCAAAGAGAGATAGTTTTGTTTCCTCATTGCTTATTTTTATTCCTTAATTTCTTTTCTTGTTTAATTGCTATAGATAGCACTTCTAATACAACATTGAATGATAGTGGTGACAATGGATATCATTGCTTCAGCCCTGATCTTATTGGGAAGAATTCAAGTTCATCTCTATTACAGACAATGCTTGTTCTTGGTTTTAGATAGATACCACCTACCATTTTAAGAAAGATCTAAGGGGGGGCAGAGCCAAGATGGTGGAGTAGAAAGCTGCATATATTCTAGCTCTTCCCCCACATCCCATAAAATACCTATAAAGAAGGACTCTCAACAAATTTTAGAGCAGCAAAAGCCACAGAATGACAGAATGAGGGAGATTTCAAGCCCAGGTTGAACTGGAAGGCCAATGGGAAAGGTCTGTATCACCAGACATGGAGGGCATCTCAGCATTGGCCACATGGCACCAGGAGGAGCAGGACCAGAGCAGACCTTGGGGGCAGAATCCCCAGAAGCTGTAGAGGTTCACAGATCCCTCAACCCACAGATGCCAAAGGTCAGTGAGAGGGCTTTTTCAGCTGGCCAAGAAGGGAGCAGGGTCCTCCCATAGCTCTGGTCATAGGCAGTGGCTGCAGTGGTAGCAGCAGGCAACAGCCAGGTTCCATTGTTGGAGCACTCAGCTTAAAGCCCTTGAGGGAATTGAGCAGCTGACCTGAACCTCAGCCCTGAGTGCTGGCATGGTAGAACTGGGGGTGGTTGTGGAGAGGAAATTCTACTACTCGCAGATTCTAAGCAGAAAAGTTTCCAGTTGCTCCCAGACCAATATGCAAGACTGATATGCCACCTTGGAGAAACTGAGATCTTACAGGTCCTCAGAGTACACCCTACTCTTGACAGAGGACCCAAAAGTCAAGTAACTAGTTTGGAAAATGCCCAAAAAAGATTTAAAAAATGACTATAGAAATCTACTTTCTTTGTTAACAGGTATTTTCTCCCATCCTTTCAAATGAGGGAGAACAAAGTTTACCATCAAAGGAAGACACAAAAGTCAAGGCTTCTGCATCCCAAACATCCAAAATAAATATGCAATAGTCTCAGGTCATGGAAGAGCTCAAAAAGGATTTTGAAAATCAAGTAAGAGAGGTGGAGGGAAAACTGGGAAGAGAAATGAGAGCAATGCAAAAAAATCATGAAAAGTGAGTCAATAACAAGCTAAAGGAGACCAAAAAAATGCTGAAGAAAATAACACCTTTAAAAATAGGCTAATTTAATTAGCAAAAGAGGTTCAAAAAACCAACGAGGAGAAGAATGCTTTAAAAAGCAGTATTAGCCAAACAGAAAAGGAGGTTCAAAAGCTCACTGAAGAAAATAGTACTTTAAAAATTAGAATGACACAGATGGAAGCTAACAACTTTATGAGAAACCAAGAAATTCTAAAACAAAACTAAAAGCATGAAAAAATGGATGATAATGTGAAATATCTCACTGGAAAAACAACAGACTTGGAAAACAGATCCAGGAGAGACAATTTAAAATTTATGGGACTACCTGAAAGCCATGTTCAAAAAAAGAGCCTACATATCATCTTTCATGAAATTATCAAGGAAACCTGCCCTGATATTCTAGAAGCAGAGCACAAAATAAATTTTGAAAGAATTGACTGATCACCTCCTGAAAAAGATCCAAAAAGAGAAACTTCTAGGAACATTGTAGCCAAATTCTAGAGTTCCCTCGTCAAGGAGAAAATATTGCAAGCAGATAAAAAGAAACAATTGGAGTACTGTGGAAATACAATCAGGATAACACAAGATCTAGCAGCTTCTACATTAAGAGATGGCTGGTCTTAGAATATGATATTCCACAAATCAAAGGAGCTAGGATTAAAACCAAGAATCACCTACCCAGCAAAACTGAGTATAATACTTCAGGGGAAAATATGGTCTTTAAATGAAATAGAGGACTTTCAAGCATTCTTAATGAGAAGACCAGAGCTGAAAAGAAACTTTGACTTTCAAACACAAGAATCAGGAGAAGCATGAAAAAGTAAACAAGAAAGAGAAATCATAAGGGACTTATCAAAGTTGAACTGTTTCTGTTCCTACATGGAAAGATAATATTTGTAACTCTTGAAACTTTTCTCTGTTTCTGGGTAGTTGGTAGGATTATACACATTCACACACTCATATAGATATACATACATATATATTTATATACATATATATGTATATATATATAGAGAGAGAGAGAGAGACAGAGACAGAGAGAGACAGAGAGACAGAGACAGAGAGCATAGGGTGAGTTGAATAGGAAGGGATAATATTAAAAAAATTAAATTTAAGGGATGAGAGAGGAATATATTGGGAGGAAAAAGGAAGAAATGGAACGAGACAAATTATCTCTCATAAAAGAGGTAAGAAAAAGCTTTTTCAATGGAGGAGAAAAGGGGAAAAGGGAAAAAGTGAAGCTTACTTTTATCACATTTGGCTCAAGCAAAGAATAACATGCACACTCAATTTGGCATGAAAATCTTTCTTACACTACGGGAAAATAGGGAAGAAGGGGATAAACAAGGTGGAGGCATGATGTAAGGGAGGGCAAATGGGAGGAGGGAGCAATTGGAAGTAAACACTCTTGGGGAGGGACAAAGTCAAAAGATAGAATAGAAGAAATGGGGGGCAGGATAGGATGGAGGGGAATGTAGCTAGTCTTACATAACATGACTATTATGGAAGTCACTTGCAAAACTACACATATATTGTGCCTGTATTGAATTGCTTTCCTTCTCAGTGGGGATGAATGGGGAGGGAGGAAGGAAGAGAAGTTGGAACTCAAATGTTTAGGAACAAATGTTGAGAATTGTTCTTGCATGTATCTGGAAAATAAGAAATACAAATAATGGGGTATGGAAATTTATCTTGCCCTGCAGGACAAAAGAGAAGGGAGGAATGTTAGAAGGGAGGGCAGATTGGTGGAAGGGGTAATCAGAATGCTTGGTGTTTTGGGGTGGGGGGAAGGGAGAGATGGGGAGAAAATTTGGAACTCAAAATTTTGTGGAACTGAATGTTGAAAACATTAAATAAATAAATAAATAAATAATTTTTAGAAAAAAAAGGAAGACTCCATTGATTCCTGTGCTTTCTAGTATTTTTAATAGAAACGGGTGCTACATTTTTTCAAAGGTTCTTTCTGCATTTATTGATACAATCATATGATTTGTGTTATTGTTATTGAAATGGCCAATTATTCTGATAGTTTTTCTAATATTGAACCAGTCCTCCATTCCAGATATAAATCTCACCTGGTCATAGTATATAATCTTTGTGATATATTGCCGTAATCTCCTTGTTAGTATTTTATTTAAAATTTTTGCATTGATTTCCATTAAAGAAATTGGTCTATGATTTCTTTTCTCTGTGTGTGCTGTTCCTAGTTTAAGTATCAAAACCATATTTGTGTCATAAAGGGAATTTGGTAGGACTCCTTTACTTATTTTTTTCGAATAGTTTATATAGTATTGGGATTAATTGTTCCTTAAATGTTTGCTAGAATACACTTTCGCATCCATCTCATCCTAGATATGGTCTCTAGTATTGAGGAAAATAAAAAGGCATTTTAAATAAGCATTTTATAGACATTTATCTCAAATCCAAGTACTACCATTTAGGAATACCTATAGTTTTTATTATAAAAATACAAATCAACCCACATATTAGTAGGCTTATAAGAATATGTACTTTTGCTCATTGTTATAGTTTTCTTTGTAAAAAATCTTTGAGGATCACATTCAGAATATAACAATATGTGCCTAGAGGTTCTTTTTTTGCATTAACAAGAGTATTGCAAAAAATAACACTAATAACACTAAATATATCACAGATTACAAAGATGTGTCATATTTTAGTATTTGTGATAAGACAGATGCAGCCTCAGAGACAGGAAATCCTGGGTTTAAGTTCTGTCTCTGACAAATATTGGCTGTCGAATAATTGACCCTGGCAATTCCTTAACCTCTCAGTGCTTTAGCTGACTAAAACTGCAAAATCCAGAGACAGTGTTTAACCTGCCTTTGTAAAAGGAGTTTCTTCATTCAGGAGTCATCTGTGCCAATGAAATTCCAATTCAGTTCCTATTCTTGTCCCTAGGAGTAAGAATCAAACCACAATGGAAACAGTGCTGGATTTGGTGTCAGAACACCTAGGTTCCAATTCTAACTCAGTCACTCAAAGTATGTGTGACCTTGAACCAATCACTTTCCTTCACTGGATCTCAGTTTCCTCATCTGTAAAATGAGTGAGTTGATCTAGATGGTTTCTACACTCACTCAGTTCTAAATCTCTGATCTTATAATCTTGTTCTTCAGTCATTTTTCAGTCATATCTGACTCTTAATGACCCCATTTGGGGTTTTCTCATTAAAGATATTGGAGCAGTTTGTCAATTCCTTCTCTAGCTCATTTTACACATGAAGAAAGTGAGGCAAATGAGGTTAATTGCCTTGTTTAGGATCACACAGCTAGTAAGTGTCTGAGGCCAGATTTGAACTCAAGAAGATGACTCTTCCTGACTCCAGGTCCACCACTCTACCCACTGAGCCACCCAGCCGCCTTTCTTATAATCCTACTCTTCACTCTATGTCTAGGTGAAATGAAGAAAATAATAGTTTCTATTTATCATACAGGTTTTCATGAAATCAAATTTATTGTTACATATTTTGAATCCTCTCTTATGTTCTGCTATGCACATGGCATGTTTTGTTTTTTTTTTTACTTTGTATATACATTCCAATATTTAAAAAAAAAAGACAATAATAATTTCTAAAAACTAGCCAGTTGTACAGCTTCCCACCTGTCTGATGTTTGAATATTACATTTTAGTTTGTAGTTCCTGCTATTGTTATTGTTTTGTTACTACAGGAAAAGAATCGGATTGTCATCATTTTACGTTTCAAAATATGCAGAGTTTAATAAGTCATTGAAGAGAGGGAGGGAAGGGGGAAGGCTTGAAGCCAATCACATTATTAGCAAGAGCCAAGAGACCTGAACAGTTTTACTGTATTTACTTTTTATCCAAACAGAATAACATGCAAAACAAATGACAGCAGTGAGTCAGAAAATTAACTACATGCTAGTTGTAAGAAACCAAAACACTTTCTAGTTCAGTGAGTAGATATGGGACGATCAGTTCTTCTGGGGTTTAAAACTATACCTTTCTTTGGTTGTAAAGAGATTTTACTTGGGCACTATTCTATTACTATCATAGCATACGGTGTATTTGGCTGAAGGGGGGAGGGAGGGAGAGAGAGAGAGAGAGAGACAGAGGAGAGAGAGAGAGTGGGAGAGAGAGAGAGAGAGAGAGAGAGAGAGAGAGAGAGAGAGAGAGAGAGAGAGAGAGAGAGCAATAAAATTTGTGGAACCTTTACAAAAATTGAGATTGCTATATAACTCTTAGAAGGAAAGGGCTTCATGGAAATAAACTTCAGTTAACCAGAATTTTTTAAAGCAAAAGATCATAACAACTAAATCTATAACATTATCTGAAAGAGAACCAGTATCAAAGGTAGAAAGACCTGATCTTTAGACCGGGGTCCAAGTTCTGGTATGGCATATATTAGCTGTGTAATCTTGGGCAAGTCCTTTAAGTTCCACTGACCCAAAGATTTCAGAGAAGATGCCAACCTACGTTTTGTTTTTTAGAGAAAGTTGCGTTGCATAGGAGTTCCCTATACTAATGAAATTATAGGTCCATCCCTATTCTTGTTTGATTGTTATCACTATTATATGACTCTGCTGGTCATAATTGGTATGCTAATTAATCATAACCTTTCCCTTTGGTAAGAGTACAGTTTAAGGAAGAGTCGTTCTTAAAGGTTCGAGTTATTGAGCCACCACGTTTGCAGGGCTCCTCTGGTCTAATGCTTTAAATCAGTTCTGGGTGGATGTTAAATCTGAAGCCATTTTGGTTTTTTTTGGTGACTTTGTTAGTTTCACAGTCATTTGGATTTAACATTGCTGAGGAAAACTATTTGAGGTGGAGGTGAAGAGACTTTTGGAACAGTTTTAGACTAGAGCTGCCCCTCTCCCCACTTCAACCTCAACCTCACCTAGAACACTGAGAGGGGAAGGTGAGGCAAAATTGGCTTTCACGGGTTTGCCTAAGGCTATCTCTATAAAGCAGCACAGCTTAAAACCGACAGGCTTTTATACAAATATCAAAGATGGTCTAATCTTGTGAGCTTTTATTATTGTTTATATTATGATTGTCATACCTATCCGCTAAAGAAAGGAATGAAGCTGATGACCGTCTTGGAACTATAACCTTCTTGACTGATTTAGGATGTTACTTCCTGTTTGCTGATTAAGAAACTGTTAGTCCATCCATGTTGAAAGATGGTGACTTCTGGGGTTGGTCATGAATCAGTTATTCCAACCGTTCTAATGGACAATCACCAAGCGATCAGTTAGCTACTAAAATATGATTTTATAGAATAGAATCTGTGAATGCTAGAATAGAATCTGGAATTCTATTTAATTCAATTCAGTTAAATAAGCTTTTATAAGTACCTGCTATGAGTGAGGTGCTATGATAGGCAAAGAGAATAGAAATACCAGAGACAGAAAGAGGGGAGGAGGTGGAGAAAAAAAGAAGGAAGCAACCAAGAAAGGAAGAAAAAAAGAAGGAAGGGGAAGGAAGGAATGAAGAGAAGAAGGAAGGAAGGAAAGAAGAAAGAAGAAGAAAAGATGGAAGGAAATCTTTCTCCTCAAGGGGTCTGTGTTTTGTTGAGGGGGGAAATGACAGGTACACACATAAATATAAAATGATACAAGAAAATTTTTGGAGGAGAACACTAACCACTGAGAGAGTCAGGAAAAAGAAAACAACTTTTGGAGGTGGCACCTGAACTGAGATCTGTAGGAAACCATAGACTTCAGTGACAGGGAGATCATTTCAGGGAAGAAGTCATTTTACACATGCGAACATTGCTCCATAACTTCAAACTTCAATTTAAATCTTTTCGTTTCTCCCTCTTTCCATCTTCTAACCTTTCTTGATACATGGCTCCCTCCAGATATCACTGTTCTAGTTACCCTTTTCAATTCTGAGGACACTTATTTTCATGCCTCCCAACTCCTTGTTTATAGTGGAGAGTGGGGTCAGAATCCTGATAGCTCCCCATTACCACTGAAACATTTTCCCTCTACCACCAATGCTTTACCCTATACCACCATCCTTTAAGGTTTACATTATATCACATAATATAGATCTGGCTATTTGGTATCCGTTGACCTTCAGGGCATTCTCCTTCCCTCAGCAATGAGTTTACTGCCTGGCTTATAGTATTTTTCTCTCCCCTTCATACTAAGGGACTTCAATATGCATATCATACTCCCTCAAATATCCTAACCTAAAATTTTAATTCCTCAATATACTGGGTCCCAATTATCTCCTCTACCTCACTTTAGCTAAGCACAGGTCTAATTCAAGTTAAAGAGCCTCTCCTTCCCTGTACCCCACCAACTGCCCATTAATGGGCCTCAGGTGGAGCCCATTAAGGGAAGCTTGATTAGGGGAGGCTGTTTCATAGTAAGACCCACACCTTCTGTTAGTTTATAATGAGGCACTGGGTCATGAGTGTTATGATGCCCTCTCGTTCTGAAAAGTATATATAAACTCTGAGGCGAGGGTTAACTTTGGAGGATTACTCTTTGGAAAAAAGTTTTTGTGCCAGATGAGACTCTGGGTAGCTGCTAAGGAGTCACCACGACCACCACCACCACCACCACCACCACGATCACCACCACCACCTTTGAAAAACCCAGGTGTTGGTACTTCTTCTCTCTCTCGTATGTATGTATGTATGTATGTATGTATATAATGGTCAGACAGTTGGATCTGTCTGTTGATCTGTGATGTATGTATTGCTTATGGTCAGACAGTTAGAAGTCCTGTTTCTTGGTCTTTATTTCTTTGTTTGTATTTTCCCTGTTGGTATATGTGATTAAAGAAGATTGTTGATCCCTCAAAAATTGCTTTCCTTTTAGAAAAGTAGATCTAAGAATGTGTGCTAGCAGGCTATCCTGGATGTGTCAGGGTGCTTGCTGCTACAGCAGGTTGTTATGTATTCCACTTCCATGTTTGTGAACTATGCAATTCCTTTACATGAATGTAGTCCTTTATCTATCTTTTTTATTTGCCCTATCTATTTTATTCTATCTTTCCCTTGACCTTACAATCCTGAAATCTATCATTATCACGATGACCAATCCCTCTATCTCTTGGTTCTTTTCTAGCTCATTACCCCTGCACTAGTCATACTCTTCTCCTGTCTTCCTCTCATTTCCTGGATAAAACAACTCAACTTTGCTCTATCCTCTACTCTAGAATCCATTGCCCCTTGTTTCATCATTTAATTCCATCCAAAGTAAAGTACAAGCAAAGCTTAGAAAGATGCAGGATTCCTGGCTCAGTAAGAAGGCAGATGAAATTTAGTTTTATGCTGATAGTAACAATCCAAAGTGCTTTTATGATTCCCTGAAAGCCATTTGTGGACCAAAAACCTATGGTGCATCACAACTACTCATTGCTGATGGAGCCACATTGATTAGTGGTAAGGACATGATCCCAGAGAGATGGGCTGAAAACTTCCACAGTGTTCTCAACAGACCATCATCAATCAATGTTGAGGTCATTGACTGTTTACCTCATGTTGAAGTCAATACCTCCTTAGATGAACTTCCAACTGAAGAAGAGGTTTTGAGGGCCATTAGACTCCTCCTGTGGCAAAGCATCTGGTGTTGATTCTGTTTCAGCTGAGATTTACAAGGTAGGGGGACCATTGCTCATACAAAAGCTGACTGAAATTTTCCAAGTTATATGGCAAGAGGAGGTTATGCTCCAGGAGTTCAAGGATGCCTCCACTGTCCATCTCTATAAAGGTAAAGGGAATAGATTGTCTTGTGACAATCACAGAAGAGTCTCTCTCATGGTCATTGCTGGCAAGATTCTTGCTAGAGTCCTTCTTAATAGGCTGATGCTTCACCTGGAAGATGGCCATATACCTGAGAACCAGTGTGACTTCAGAAAGGTCTGAGGAACAGTCAATATGGTGTTTGCTGCCTGACAACTCCAGAAGAAATTCCAGGAGCAGAACAGAGGTCTGTACACAATGTCTGTAGATCTGACCAAGGCCTTTGACACTGTTGGTCATGAGGGCTTATGGAATATTATGTCAAAATTTGGTAGATTAGAGAAGTTCATCAGTATAGTATGTCATTTCCATGATGGCATGTTTGCCCAGGTTCTGGATAATGGAAAATACACTTGTGCCTTCTCAGTCACCAGTGGAGTGAAACAGGGCTGTGTGCTTGCTCCCATGCTTTTAACATGATGTTTTCGGTCATATTGTCAAATGCTTTCAATGAGGATGAACACAGCATCAAGGTCAACTACTGTACTAATGGTAAGTTCTTCAATTTGAAAAAGTTACAAGCCAAGACCAAAGTGGAAGGAGGGTTGGTGCGTGATTTTCTGTTTGCAGATGATTGTGCATCAATGCAGCCTCTGAAGCTGAGATGCGACAAAGTGTGGGTCAATTTTCTGCTGCCTGTGCTAACTTTGGCCTAATAATTAACACCAAGAAACACAGGTACTCCATCAGCTACCACTACACCATCCATACATGGAACCATCAGTTACAACAAATGGAGGAGTTTTGAATGTTGTGGGTAAGTTCACTTACTGTGGTAGTATACTTTCCAGGGATGTACATGTTGACAACGAGGTTGATGCATGCATTGCCAGAGCTAGTTCAGTGTTTGGGAGGCTCTGAAGAAAAGTTTGGGGAAAGAAGAGGTATTAGACTGACTACCAAACTGGAGGTCTACAGAGCCATTGTGCTGACTTCATTGTTGTATGCCTGTGAAACATGGACAGTCCACAAGTGCCATACCAGGAAACTGAATTGCTTCCATTTGATTTGTCTTAGGAAGATTCTGAAGATCACCTGGCAGGATAAGGTATCAGACAATGAGGTCCTTGCTCCACCTAAACTGCCAAGCATTCAACTTCAGAGAGCACAATTCCAATGGGCTGGCCACATTGTTTGAATGTTTGCCAAAAAGACTATTTTATGGAGAACTCTCATGGGGCAGATGATCACGTGGTGGTCAGAAGAAGCAATACAGGGACACTCTCACGGTCTCTCTCAAGAACTTTGAATTTGATTGTGTGACATGGGAGACTGGCTCAGGAGCACACAGTATGGTGTGCCCACATCAGAAAGGGTGCTGTACTCTATGAGCAAAACAGAATTGAAACAGCACATAGGGAATATAGGATGTGCAAATTTGGCGTAACCACCCTGAATTTTTACATGGACTATCTGTGCCCAATCTGTGGTAGAGCATTCTGAACTCATATTGGTCTGATCAGCCACAGTCATACAGGTTGAAACTTCACTTTATCATGGTGATGTCATTTTATTTGCCTTCGACAACGAAGAACAACAACCAACCATCACCAATTATGCCTTGCCAAGCCCCAATCTTGATTTAGTTCCACCATTTTCCATCCACTTTTCTATTAACATGCTTTTGAACAAAGCTGGAGGAAATCAAGAAAAGGCACAGACTGGTTCCACTATAAATTTATATTATCTGATACCAACAGGGCTCTCACTTAAGTGAGGCATATAATCTAATCCTCTATAATTGATTCATTATCCCACTCACTACAGTTGGTATTCCAAATCTCATCTCTCTTCAAGCTTCCTGTGGAATCTCCCACTCCCACTTTATCAGCTAAGGACACCTTGCTTTGCTGAAAAAAAATCGAGAATATTTACTGAGATCTTCCCTTTCTTCTCTCCTTATCTGTGAAAGGAACACCCTAAGTGTAGAGAGGGCTCACCTGTGGCAAGGAGAACCTGCATATAGCATGAGGGCCATCATTGTGTGACTTGAAGGGAGGCAGAATAGATGTCTCTGACCTTTTCTACTCCAGTCCTTCTTCAGGGGAAACTTTAATTCCTACCAGGAGGGGAAGCAGGAAGTTGGGTGGAGCTCATTGCTCTTCTCAGATAGATGGAGTACTAGACTAGAATATCTATTTGCTCCCTTAAATATTATTAATCTAGGGGATATGATCAGGTTTGCTCTAATTTATGATCACTTTGTCATTATTATTGGGGGAGGCCTCAAGCTTTATATATAAGATTTGACCCCTTTCCCTCCAAATACCAGGTTCACAATAATCACAGATAGTGAATAGCAAAGAAACTTATCTAAATCAGAAGCAAACAGAAATCAAAGAAGGTGTAGATGGGAGAATATATACCAGGCAATACAGAATGAAGGAATTCTCTCATTGCGAGTGAGATAACAGCTCAACAAAGCAAGTTTGTTCTTGATCTCACCCAAGGGGAAATTTCCCGGTTTCTAAAGCAGCCAGTGGAGAATGTGGACATGACAGAAACTGCCAACTCCTCCCCTATCTTCCTGGAGATTTTCCTGAAGTGGGGTTGGCCTCTTCCATTTTTCACATTGAAGACAAAGTAACTGTACCTTAAGTACTCAAAGCTCAAGGAAGACCTGTAGAATCCCCAGTGGGACTCAAGTAGATAGGAGCTTTCCTGTTCTCACCAGCTCTAATCCTGCCCCTTACTTAGGGTAGGACATTCACCTCCACTCATAAAGAAAGAGTCCCATGCTAATGGGCTTTAGGACAGAAGTTACACCTACAGTTCTCAGACACCTTTCCCTGCTACCTGCTCCTTCATATGCTACTATTCATTCATACTCTGTCCTCCTCTGTCTTTCATCTTTCTCTCTTTCTCTGTCTCTCAATGCCTGGGCCTCCTTGTCCTAAAAACATCTGACTACCCCTATAGGTTTCTTACCACCCCTCTGTAAGACCCACCCCCTTCTCCCATTGGTGAGGTCTTCCTGAAGCCTACAATTTCTAGTGTAATTTCCCCCCAAGTTAGCAATGGGTCTTCTCTTTTCAGTTTATACTCTCTCACTTGGTAAGATCGCCCATCTTATGCTCAGGAGCCACAGTTGGTTCAATTATCATCTCTGTAAATGATTCCCAGGCCTACAGCTCTAACCCTAGTCTCTTTCCTGTGCTGTAGGCATTCATTGCCAACTAACATTGGATATCCTGAACTCAATGTCCCATAGGCATTTCAAATTCAGTATGTCCAAAATAGAACACATTATCTTTTACCCTCTAATTGGTCTCTGGGCCTCAAGTCTCTCTCTACTCTAATCAAACTTTCCCTTAGTTGTCAAAGTGATTTTTTTCTAATGCATAAGTCTGATCATGTTAACTCCTTATTTAAGAACTTCAGTGATTCCCTTCTACTTCCCAATCAAATATTAACAGTTCTCTGTTTGGCATTTAAAGCTCTTTGTAACCTAGACACCTCCTATTTCTCCAGTTTCCTTAAACTTTACCACTCTCCATGAACTCGGTGATATAGCTATACTGGCCTATTTGTCATTTCTCATATGTGACATTCCATTTTTTGTCTCTGCCGTTTTGTACTGGCTGTTCCCCATGCCTGGAATGGTCTGCATTTTCACCACTACTTCTTGGTTTCTGTAGCTTTCTGATTCAAGACCCAGCTAAATCTGTCTTCTGCAAGAGGCCTTCCTCAGTCCCCAAGTTTCTAATACCTTCTCTCAGATTACCTTCCAACTATCCTGTACAAATCTACAATGTACTCAGTTATTTGCATGCTGTCTCTTCCATTTGATTGGGACCTTTTTGAAGGCAGACTCTTCTTAGCCTTTGTTTTCACAGTGCTTAAAAGAGCACCTTGCTCTTAATAAGTGCTTAACAAATTCTTTCTGTCTTACTGAATGACTTCCAGGATGCCAAACTGTTTAAGAAACAGAATTGGGATCAGATCCCAAGTGTCTTGATCATGCTCTTGTAGTATAATCACTTAATCATACAAGTAGTCACACTGGATCTACTCAATTGCTGTAAGAGAAGACTGACATTTGGTCTGTATGATCATATAGGTTTAGCCTTAGTTATTGCTTTGCACTTTTAGCAGAGGTGCTGGTGAGAGTGTGAGCTAGCATACACTTTGACATATGGCCAACATGTGCCTTATCTAAAATATTCTTGCTCTTTGTCTCTAGATTCAGGCCCACCTAGCAAAATGTCACTATCAGACAGTTATTTGATTACCAACAGTCCTCTCTAGTTCAGTTCTCTTCAAGTGCTCCTAAAGAACTATGTTACTATTTTTAAAATGGACATTTGAAAATGAGGCCTTGTGTTTTGTGGAGGACAATTATATCTGTTTTTCTTAGTAATCATCTTGCTGGGATTTCTGCTTTTCTGATCAAAATAGATACTTAGTGACAGACAGCTCAGTCAAGAGTGGACAGATATAGAGAAAATTAGCCTTAAGGAAATTCTTATTGTCTGGTAAATTAAAGATTGCCCTAAAGCTATTTGGGTTCTAGAGCTGACCTTATCCTGTCCAAGGAAAGGAAATGTAGGATGACTGTTTGTTATTAAAGATTCCTTTCCTAGAACTCAGCGTTGAGCAGAAAATGTCCTTTTAAGATCTTGTCTTCATACGTAAATGTTGATTATCATGTGGGGAATAGATAGAGAGATTTAGATCAAGGTAAGCCATCTGTAGTCAGCTGAATAAGGTTTATGGGTGTGTTCAAATACAAACATAACGTTTATAACGTTGAGAATTACTAAATCCTTCTGCCATGCTCTAGAAAATAGCATAGAATATGGTTCAGTTGCTTATATACTAGATGGGAATAGAAGAAAAGTTTCTGACAGTTATGGCTCAGTCTATAGGATATTGACTGACTGCTGGTCCACTGCTACACCCTGTCAAGAAACTATGCTATTTCTCTGTTATAGTTTTTTTCTTCAGTCAAACACCTCCTTCCCTCAAGAAATTATGCAGTCTTTTCTTGTTGCTTTCTGTTTCATAGAGGCATCACAGTACAATCAGAAGATCACAGAATTTAGAGTAAAGAATCAGGATTTAAATACTGACTGTATTATCTGGATTAATTACCTGTCTTCTCTAGGCTTCAGTTTTCTCATCTGTAAAATGAAGTATCCACTCTAAATTTGTGATGGTATGATCATAGAAGGTCAGAGGTAGAAGGCACTTTAGGGATCATCTAGTTCAGCCCCTTGATTTTATAGAGTAGCAAACTGAGTCTGGGGGAGATGAAGTGACTTGCCTAAGGTTGCACATGTGAGAAGAATCCCAGGCAAATCTATAATACTGGAAAAGGCCACTAATTTCATATTCAATGTTCTTTCCATTAATTTTTAAAAATATATATTTTTGACTTTTAGTGGGAGCAAGAGAGATAGTCCATTCTTACCTTGCTATGGAATCTTCAATAACATTCTTTGGCCCAAATGACTTCTCTTTGATATCCTTGAAGTCAGCTTCCTGTTTTACCGAATGATGGCAAGATTTTGATCCTTTCAGTTAGTCCTGCAAATCCATACCCAAATGGTTCTTTTACCAGGTTACTTTTATCACTAAGCCAACCTACTAAGGTCATTCTCTGATTCTTCATCATGGCATAGAGATGACTCTGGGTTCTCACAGACTATGTCAAGGGAACTCAAACTCTGAAGTCTTCATCAAATGAGGACCTCATCTCCATACTTATTTTACTACTTTATAAAATCAAAAGGTTGAACTAGATGATCTCTAAAGAGTCTCCTAGCTGTAACATTCTATGATCATAATATCCTAATTTCAAATTTACCAAATAATATCACAATTTCAAAGTCCATGGGTATGGGACTCTCTCCTCATTGGTGAAGTGCTTGTAGATAAGGAACTGGGTGGGGTTGGTGATAGCAAGAGCAGATCTCTTTGGTTTTTTCTTTGAGTTTTTGAACTCACTTTGGACTTTGGTAGCTCAAGTTTCCAGCTTCAAGAGAAGCTTCAGGCAGCTGAAGAAAAAGACTTTTGCAAGAAGCCAACATGAGAATATTGAAATTTATGTAGCAACCCACATTGTTTCCAGTCTGGTTTGTCTTCTGGGTAATGTTAATCAGTTTGTTAGGAGAAGCATCAGCAAGTCTGCTACATGAAATTGACCACATCCCCTGCCTGTCATTAGTCACATTGTCACATGCACTTAAATCCCATGTGCCTTACCTCTAATCTTATCTCTCTATGATGTGGCAATGAAGGGAGAGCTGAGATTCAATGGCCCATCCCCTTTCAGGAATGTGGACCTATCAGGATTGTCTTTTCTTCTAACAAAATTTTCACCTTCAAAAGAAGCTCAGGGCCTAGCCTACAACATGTTTGCCTTGTATGTTATAATAAACTCCCTTTCTGCCTCATTTTTTCTGAACTTGCCTGATTTATTAGGATGAAATCCTAATCAAGATTTTCCTTTCAACTAGAAGACTTGACAATCCTCATCTTATCCCCACCCCCAGAGTGTTACACTAGAGACTTTGAGGAACTTCTCCTTGGATGAAATCAAGGGTTCACTCTCTTATTTGAGCTGAATACATTGCTGCCAATGAGAGAGTTCCTTCATTCTGTATTGTCTGCTCTGTAATCTTTGTGTACCTTTTCTGATTTCCCTTATTCTATTGAATTGAATAAATGATTTTCATGGCTAACTGCTATATGTTCATTCATTGTGGATCTAAGTATTTGGTGGAAGAGGCCTTAGATATAGGCCTTGGATATAAAGCTTGGGATTTTCTTCCCTCCAATAATGAAACAACATTTAAAAGTAAAAAAGAACTTGAAAACCTCATAATCTAGACAAATATATTTAAAGGTATGGATAGATATAGTTTTAGCCTAATAGCTCCTGTCTCTGAGGAGAGCTGAGTGGTGGCTTCTGGCCCCAACTTCGTGCAGGAATGAAAGGGTAGAGATGTTTATCTTTCCTCTCTGTGAGTCATACAATGAATGACACCCTCATACTACATGTTGAGGATAGCTTTTATTATATGTGTGAGCTCTGTCTATAGGAATATAATTTCTACTTCTTTTTGAGTGATATTATGGTGGTTTCTTTATAGTCAGTTATTTTTCCTAAAAGATGGGACAACTTTCTGTCTTTTCCTTCTTTAATATTTTATTTACTCAGGAGCAACTGTTGTACTCTAAACGGGGCTACTTTTAACTCAAATTGCCTTAGGTTTCTCCAAAAGGTCAATAAAATCCCCTGCTTTCAATTCTATAAGGTCCAATGTTTTAGGTTTGTTTATACTTTTTGCTTGATTAGAATGAATGTAAATCGGAATTGTTTCCCACCTACCTAGCTTACTTTTTGAATGCTATCAAAATTTCATGAGAAAAGTGGGAAGATTCTGAGAGAGAGAGAGAGAGAGAGAGAGAGAGAGAGAGAGAGAGAGAGAGAGAGAGTGTGTGTGTGTGTAAGGAAACGGGCCACTAAAGGTATCAATCTGAAATAAAGACTGACAGAACAGTAAAAACTAGGATCTTTTAACCATGGCAAGGGAATGAAGAGCCACCAGGCAGTACAAGGGTGCAGGGGTGCCCTAGAGAGGTCCAAAGGGGTAAGATTAAATATATTTCAGCAGGCAAGGAGTTTCATGGGAGGAACAGCCTGGAGAAGTCATTACAACTGAAAATCTATGAAGAAGGCCAGGGGAAGCTCTGGTTTTGATTGTCCTCAGCCAATTCACAGTCCTTGGATCAGGCAAGGTCAGCTGCATTCAACAAATGTAATAGATGGAAAATTCATATGGTACTTTGGTCATCCTAAGAAATGAAAAGAACTCAGGGGAAATCCTCAGAGAATTAAAAACAAAAATATGGGCAAGAATCACATAAAATGAAATGGCATGGGAGAACTGTTACCTGCATGGATGGCAGAGATGACACCATGGATCGGCCACAGTGCCAAATACTCCAAACAACTGTACCCGAATTCCTTTAGTCACAATATTAATTTGTGGTTTATTAAAACCTCTTTTTCCCTCACCCAGTAGAGTCTTTCCTGAATGGATTTAAATTATATATATATATATAAAAACCCAACCAAAACTCACATGATAGTAACTGAATTTTGATAGTCCTAATATGCACGTTTTGCATATTACACACAGGTATATTTGTACGCACATTTATATAATCTGCATTTTACTTTGTTGTGCTTCTATCCCCCAGCAAAGAGTTATGTACTAGGGGTGGAGGGGTGGGAAGATGGTGGATTCTGGATTGTGTCAGAAACCTTCCAAATGAACTTGTATAATATCTTGAATTCAAAGAATGAAAATAATATTACTTATTTTACCAATAATGGTTACACTCTTGGGTATATTTTGGAATCTTTTTGAACCTTACCTCCCACATGAGTTTACAGGTATATAAGAAAGGGAAATTTAAATAAGTGTTAAAGTCTCAAAGTCTATGAACTTGAACTCTACCAATCAGCCAACAGAGCTGTGGTAAGTGAAACATGAAGAGTGAGGGGGAAGGGTGCCAGAGGTCTTTTTTTTAAGTGCGATTCGGTTTCATAGATTCATAACACTTGGGCTTGGAGGGAACTGAAAGATTATCTAGTACAACCCTATCACGCTATAATGGAAAAATTGAAGACCCAGAAAGTACATAGGATTTGCCTAAGGTCATATAAGTTGGGCCAGGACTGGAAACCATGTGTAATGATTTCCAGTCAGTGCTCTTTGTGCTCCACTATCTTGTCTTCATCTTCTGAGGGAAATCTTAGTTAGACATTCTGTAGCTTCTTCCTGCCTCTCTATAACATTTGGGGTTTTGCTCAGGGGGAAAACAGGGACTCTCCCTGCCAGCAGGGTTGAGGCATATGTGTATTGAGTTGTTAGGGGAAGGAAAACATCTCCCAGGAGTTGGAAATAGAGTCAAACAACATGTATTTCTTGCCTAAACCTTTCCTTATTTTGAAAAAATAAAAAAGGCACTAGCTAATTTTAATGTATTTAGACACTTATCCTCTTGAACTACCCTGGATTAGGACAGAGAATGACAGAATGAAATGGTTATCTTTTCTGTAGAATTTCTAGCCAGAATATATCTAAATAATACAGTGGCAGATATTGTAGATATAGATACCAATCTAGATCAATTATCTAGCATTTACAAAGAGTCATCTTCATCCCCATTCCTCTCTTAAAATTCAAACCACAAATTTGTTATTAAAGCCACAATCATGGGATTACCACTGAATTTAAATTTGCCTTTCTCTCAATATTTTAAGAATGTTTTCTGAATCCATTTGGCATAGTATCTGAGAGAATGCTTATTTATACATGAATACAAGGCTACTTCTGCTTACTTGGCAACAGAACTAATGCAGGACCACAATTCTCAGTTGGGCTCACTAGCTTTTGCCCTTCTACACAGACAGATACAATTGGTAGAGTCCCAGGTATAGAGGCTATTGCACATGGCGTTAACTTGTAAGTGAATTAGGGTTAATAGATTTGATTGAAAATCATGGATGGAATTGTTCCATAACAGTAAATGGTAAAACATTGCACTAGCTATCACTATAAATCCTTCCATTGCCCTATTACCCCCACCTGCCTTATCCAGTGGCTCTCTGATTCCCTGTGTTCCAAGTTCATAGTATCTTAGGGTTATATATTTAGAGTTAGAAGGGATTTCAGAAGCCATCTACAATCTATTTCCACTACATTGTAAAATGAAGAAAATAAGGCCTCAGGAGATTAGATAATTTAGACAAGATCACAGATAGTAACAAGAGATGATATTAGAACTCAGTCCTTCTGCATCTAAATTCAGACTTGTTTGCATCATATCTCATCTGCCTGTATAATTAAGTGTTGAATTCTCATATAAAAGTTATCTCTTCCACATCATGGGGGTTAGGGGCACAGTTCCTCCCCCCCCCAAAACATATGGAAAATACACATAAAATTTTTGTGCTTCCCTCTATATCAGAGAAGAAGTCTCAATTATTATGGTATTAAAAGTAAAAAATATACAATACTATGCATATATTTTATGCATTTCTGAGTTTCTAAACTTTTTCTGTGTTGTCTCTTGGCCTTTGTGTATTGTCCGTGATTTCACAAAACACCCCAAAAATTCCCATTTAATTTTTAATGCCAATCTTTCATACATTGAAACTGTGATGGAGAAAGTTGTGATGTGGAAGGGAAAACTGTAATATCGAACTCCAGTAAAGTATTGCCCTTCATGTCTTCTGTGTCATTAGGCTAAAAACATTCTTTTTTTTAATTTTTTCTTTAAATTTTTTAAATTTAATTTTTAACATTCATTTTCACTTTTGGGTTGCAAATTTTCTCCCCATTTCTCCCCTCCCCCACCCCAAAACGCTGAGCATTCTAATCGCCACTTTCACCAGTCTGCCCTCTCTTCTAACATCCCTCCTTTCCCTATCCCCATCTTCTCTTTTGTCCCGTAGAGCCAGATAACTTCCTATACCCCATTACCTGTATTTCTTATTTCCTAGTAGCAAGAACAGTACTCAACAGTTGTCCCTAAAACTTTGAGTTCCAACTTCTCTTCCTCCCTCCCTCCCCACCCATTCCCTTTGGGAAGGCAAGCAATTCAACATAGGCCATATCTGTGTAGTTTTGCAAATGATTTCCATAATAGTTGTGTTGTGTAAGACTAACTATATTTCCCTCCATCCTATCCTGCCCCCCATTGCTTCTATTCTCTCTTTTGATCCTATCCTTCCCCAAGAGTGTTGACTTCAAATTGCTCCCTCCTCCCATTGCTCTCCCTTCCATCATCCCCCCCACCCTGCTTTTCCCCTTCTCCCCCACTTTCCTGTATTGTAAGATAGGTTTTCATACCAAAATGAGTGTGCATTTTATTCCTTCCTTTAGTCGAATGTGATGAGTAAACTTCATGTTTTTCTCTCACCTCCCCTCTTTTTCCCTCTACTAAAAAGTCTTTTGCCTGCCTCTTTTATGAGAGATAATTTGCCCCATTCCATTTCTCCCTTTCTCCTCCCAAGATATTTCTCTCTCACTGCTTAATTTCATTTTTTTAAGATATGATCCCATCCTATTCCATTCACTCTGTGCTCTCTGTCTCTGTGTGTGTGCGTGCGTGTGTGTGTGTGTGTGTGTGTGTGTGTGTGTATGATCCCACCAACTAAACAGATATTGAAAAGTTTCAAGAGTTACAAATATTGTCTTTCCATGTAGGAATGTAAACAGTACAACTTTAGTAAGTCCCTTATGACTTCTCTTTGCTGTTTACCTTTTCATGCTTCTCTTCATTCTTGTGTTTGAAAGTCAAATTTTCTTTTCAGCTCTGGTCTTTTCATCAAGAATGCTTGAAAGTCCTCGATTTCATTGAAAGATGATTTTTTTCCCCTGAAGTATTATAGTCAGTTTTCCTGGGGAGGTGATTCTTGGTTTTAGTCCTAGTTCCTTTGACTTCTGGAATTTCATATTCCATGCCCTTCAATCCCGTAATGTAGAAACTGTTAGACCTTATGTTATCCTGATTATGTTCCCACAATACTTGAATTGTTTCTTTCTAGCTGCTTGCAATATTTTCTCCTTGACCAGGGAACTCTGGAATGTGGCCACAATGTTCCTAGGAGTTTCTCTTTTTGGATCTCTTTCAGGCGGTGATTGGTGGATTCCTTAAATACTTATTTTGCCCTCTGGTTCTAGAATCTCAGGGCAGTTGTCCTTGATAATTTCATGCAAGATGATGTCTAGGCTCTTTTTTTGATCATGGCTTTTGTGAATTCCCATAATTTTTAAATTGTCTCTCCTGGATCTATTTTTCAGCTCAGTTGTTTTTCCAATGAGATATTTCACATTATCTTCCATTTTTTCATTCTTTTGGTTTTGTTTTGTGATTTCTTGGTTTCTCCTAAAGTCATTAGCCGCCATCTGTTCCATTCTAATTTTGAAAGAACTATTTTCTTCAGTGAGCTTTTGAACCTCCTTTTCTATTTGGCTAATTCTGCTTTTGAAAGCATTCTTCTCCTCATTGGCTTTTTGAACCTCTTTTGCCAATTGAGTTAGCCTATTTTTCAAGGTGTTATTTTCTTCAGTATTTTTTTGGGTCTCCTTTAGCAAGGTGTTGACATGCTTTTCATGCTTTTCTTGCATCCCTCTCATTTCCCTTCCCAGTTTTTCCTCCACCTCTCTAACTTGATTTTCCAAATCCTTTTTGAGCTCTTCCATGGCTTGAGCCCATTGAATATTTATTTTGGATGTTTGGGATACAGAAGCCTTGAATTCTATGTCTTTCCCTGATGGTAAGCATTGTTCTTCCTCATCCAAAAGGATGGGAGGAGATAACTGTTCACCAGGAAAGTAACCTTCTATGGTCTTATTTTTTTTCCCCCTTTTCTGGGCATTTTTCCAGCCAGTTACTTGACTTCTGAGTTTCCTTTCTACATCCTCCTGGCCACCAGATCTGCCCAGCTAGTGCTTGGGGGCTGAGATTCAAATGCTGCTCCCCAGCCTCAGGGCTTTTATGGTGGGAGGTGGGGCTGCTATTCAGTGTGAGATTAAGTTCAGGTGCTCAGGTCGGGGCAGAGCCGCCACACCTCAGGAGGTTTATGTGGAGACCTTTGACAATGGATCTGAGCTCCTGCCTGCTTTGGGAGCCCTTGTCTTCTGCTGCCTCTACTGCTGCCTCTCGAGGGGGCCTGAGCTATGGAGACACCCCGCTCCCCTCTCAGCAAGCTGAAAAGACCCTCTCACCAACCTTTGGCACCTGTGGGTGGAGGGACCTGCGCAGTCGCTGGAGATTCTGTCCCTGAAGCCTGCTCGGATCTGCTTCCCTTGGTGCCCTCCAAGGCAGGGCTGGGCTCTGCTCCAGGTCCAGGGCGGGATGGACCTTTCGCGTCTGTTTTTCAGGTCTCTCTGGAACAGAAATCTCCTCCACTCTGTTGTTCTGTGGCTTCTGCTGCTCCAGAATTTGTTGGGAGTTCTTCTTTACAGGTATTTTATGGGCTGTGGGTTCGGAGCTAGCATATGTGTATCTTTCTACTCCATCATCTTGTCTCCTCCCCCTGAAAACATTCTTAATGAACTTAATGAATTAATAGATTAATTAAATATAAATTTTGGCCTCTTAGTTGTGGATTGTTTTTGTTTTTGTTTTTTTTGTTTTTTTTTTTTGTAGAAAGGAATGAGAGAATTGACCACTATTCATTAATTTTGATTGGGTAACAAGAGTGAACCCTAATCAGAATATGGAAATCAGTTTGGGACCCTGAATTATATGGAGCTAAAAGTGAAAGGGACAAATATTTATTAAGTAATTATCATGTACCAAATATAGCAGTAAGTGCTAAGGATATGAATAGCGAATTTGAAATAGTCTCTAATATCAAGGGGTTCATTTTTTAATTGGGGGACAGAATATATAATGGAATAAGTAAATAGATTAATTGTTTTCTCCTCCTTTTACTTTGTTTTGTATAAAGTCAACATTTAGCTAGTACAATAAGGTTTTTGGGAGAGAGGAGAGGAGTGCTTTGGGAGAAAATCATTGAGCCTAATTTTTAGAGTAATATTTAGAATATCATCTTGGTGTAACAATGGTTTTATAAGAATTATATTCTGACACTAGGTTCCAGTGGAGAAAATGAAAAATATAGAATATGTGGTTTAGGATCAAATATGCCTCATCCCTCCAAAAGAACTTCGTTATGTATGTGTATATGCATACATACATACACATATACATATATATATACAAACATACACACATATGTCTATGCATGTGTATATGTGCCTATATATGTATGTATGTATATAATTGTGTGTATGTGAAACACAAACACTGGGACCCTCCTCCCCACCACATGCCTTAGCATAGCCAGGGGTGCTGACAGACTCCAGCTTTGAGACCCAGCATGTGTTTCAGCTTAGCCCTGGGCAAACAGACATTCTCCAGTGTCCTGATGCTTCAGTGTTGCCCAAGTGGGTGGGTGTCCTCTAGCACACACAGAAAATAGACTAGTGCTTCAGCATAGCTGAGAGAAAATAGGTGTCCTCTTGAGGCCAGACCTCCATATGTTTCAACAAAGCCTAGGGCAAACAGGCACCCTCTGGTGGACAGACATCCATAGGCTTCTAGGACACCAGCTCAGCACCAAGTAAGCTGCCTGATTCCTATAGCCTCCAGCACCACCAGTCACCCACCAGTCCACCCCCTCAATCAAGAGCCAGGCTCGGGGTCCCCGTGGACCTCAGGGAGACATCAGCATAGCACCAGTTAAACAGCTAGGGCCTGCAGCCATTGGCACAAGAAGCCTGAGACAGAGCCCCTTCAACCTTTGAGCAAAGATCAAATTTAAAAGAAAGTAAAAAGACCAAAAAAAAAAAAAAAAATGAACACAAAAACAACAAAAAATAGCCTGACCATATAAAGTTTTTACTGTGATGGGGAAGACCAAGACATAAACTCTGAAGAGGAAAACAATGTCAAAACACCTATGGGCAAAGCCCCAAAGAAAAAATGGAAAGTGGTCTCAAGTCCAGAAAGAACTTACAGAAGAGCTCAAAGAGCTTAAAAGTCACATAAGAGAGGTAGAAGAAAAATTGGGAAAAGAAACAAGAGTGATGCAAGAGAATTATGAAAAAAGAACCAATAGCTTAGAAAATTGCTTAGAAAGTAGAATTAGACAAATGTTGAATTAATGAAAAAAATACAATGGGGAGTGTCCTAGCAACACCAGATTTCAAATTGTATTATAAAGCAGTGATCATGAAAACTAAGAAATAGAGTGACAGATCAGTGGAATAGATTAAGTACACAAGACACAGTAATCAATGACTGTAGTAACCTAGTGTTTGATAAATTGAAAGACCCTAGCTTTTGGCATTAAAAACTTATTGATTGACAAAAAGTGCTGAGAAAACTGGAAAACAATAGGACATGAACTAGATATAGATCACCATCTCACACCACATACCACATACCACACATGAGGTCAAAATGGAGACATGATTTTGACACAAATGAGAGTACCATAAACAAATTAGAAGAGGAATAGATTGATGGGAAAGGGAAGTATTTGTGACCAAACAAGAGACAGCATTACCAAATGTAAAATAAATAAATTTGATTATATTAAATTAAAAAACTTTCTTAGAAGCAAAACCAATGCAACTGAGATTAGAAGGAAAGCAAAAAGTCAGGAAACAATCTTTACAGCAAGTATCTCTGATAAAGGTCTCATTTCTCAACTATATAGAGAACTGAGTCACATTTATAAGAATACAAATCACACTGCAATTGATAAAATGGTCAAAGAATATGAACAGGCAATTTTCTGATGGAGAAATCAAAGCTATCTGTAGGCATATGAAGAAGTGCTCTAAGTCACTTTTGATTAGAGAAATGCAAAATAACACAACTCTAAGATACCACTTCATACCTATCAGATTGACTAAAGTGACAAAAAAAAAAAAGGAAAATGATAAATCTTGGAGAAGATCTGGGAAAACTGAGAAACCAATGCACTGTTTGTGAAGTTGTGAACTGATCCAACTAATTCTAAAGAGCAATTTGGAACTATGCCCAAAGGGCAACCAAACTGTATATACCCTTTCATATTTCAATACCACTACCAGGTCTATTTCCCAAAGAAATAATAAAAAAAAGGGAAAAGGACCTACATGTGCAAAAATATTTATAACAGTCCTTTTTATGGTGGTAAAATTTTGGAAATAGAGGGGATGCCCATACATACACATGCCAACTCTCCTGACAAAAAGTGTAAGCTTGAGACTAAATTTTTTTTGTCTTTGTGTCACCCATATCTACCGCATAATAGATATTTAATATATGCCTGAAGATTCATTTAGATGTAACTATTATAAGGAAGCAACTACTACATAATGCTTTTGAGTAGCATTTAAGAGTAGGATAATTGTTTTGAGTCTAAGTAAACATCCATGACATACATTCTTAAATATGTCTTAGCAAAAAAAAATAATCAATAACATGAAATGGTTATAAGCATTTTAATCCAAATTTTTTTCATATTGTGTGGTCCATATGCTTTTATGTTATCAGACTATAAAGCGGACCCTCTGCTATTTCATCATCTTTACGTTTTGCCTGAACTAGTTCAAGTTATACATTACTGAAGTTATAATATCTGTGGCAGTTGACTGGTATCACTTATGATCTCTGGACCATTCGGCACACATGTGGGGGCTTAGTAGGAAGGAATTGAGGACAGCACTAATCACACTGAAGGGTGGAATCTGGTTCTGAGTAATGAGGATGTGGTTTCTGAAGTCATCCGATCTCTCCAACAAGACCTGATACATTTTTTTTTTCTTCTGGTTATCAAATTAATAGGAAAAAAAAGTCAAGCATCAAAGTATCTAATAGTTCTCTTTATCTCATACTCTTTTTTTAAAAAAAATAGGTGACTGCATTTCCTATTATTCTCTTATATTTGTTTTTTGGAAATTTCATCCATAAATCTCTTTTTCTAAATCTACAAGGAAGATGCATTTATTTCCCTAATAATTATGTATGTACTACTGAATTATCAATGGCTTTCACAGTCTTTCTGATAGAATAATTCTGTTTATATTTATAGCAACCTCCTTTTTGTAGTGGCAGGATGTTGGGAGAAAAAGATATCCACAAATTGGAGAATGCTTAAGCAAGTTAGGATACATGAATATAATGGAATAATTAAGAAATGAAGGTTATGATAAATACAGAAAAGCATAGAAGGACATATAAAAACTGATGCAAAGTGAAGTAAGAGGAACAAAACTACAAATAATATAAATCTAAAGAATGACAACAAATCAATGAAAAACAAATACTATGAAATTATACTGAGAAAATATGGTTCTAAAGAAGATATAAGAGAAGACAGTGTTCTCTCTTCTTTGAAGAGGTAAGAGGTTATAGGTATTGAATTCTACATATAACGTTAGACTTTTCTTTAATATGGTTGTTTTTGCCAAACTATTTAAATTTCCTCTTTTACATTATTCATCAAAGGAGGCAACTCACTTGGAGGAAGAAAGGAGAGGTATATATTGGAGAATGTAGGTGATGTAGAAACAAAAATTTTCAATATAATTTATTTAAAAAAAGAAAAATATAGCCCCCCCCCCTTTTGTAAAGGTGAAGGGCAGATAAAAAAAAAAAAACAAAGGAAGGATTCTATTTAACTTTGAAGGTGTGTGTGTGTGTGTGTGTATGCCGTGTCTGCTGAGGTGGAGCATTATGTCAAATGCAAAAAATGTTAACATTTCCAAACATAGTATAAGAAGAGATCTATATTGAATTTTAAAATTGCTATAAACCTGCTCTGTACTTTCTCCTACATGTGCTCAAATGGAAGATTTGCTATTGGTAAACACACAATATCTCTGTCTCTCTCATAGGTGCTAACAAAGACACACAGACAGACACATGGCTTCATTATCAAATCCTGAATTTTAATTCTTTTTAGCAAACAAAACAGTATAAGATTATTGCTTGGAAATTTGGCATTTGATCAAATGGGTGCATCAGCTCACATGGCATGAAGGAACTAAAAGGGAATCTCTACCACTGATCTCCCTGCCTTGCCAAGTTTAAGATTACATAAATATGTTCTCTTTCATTTAATCTCCTCAAAGCTTGTCTTTTTAAATCAAAATTTATGTTGGCCACTCCAAATTACTGAGACACAGCTTATCTAGAAGAGATTGTCTTAAAAGATTACTAACAAATTATACGCAATTTCAGCTGCCTGTAAATGTTTCCTGTGGATTATTTTGACTGACCTTGAGATCAACCTTAAGCAATCTGGGTATTTGTCTTTCATATATTTCCCTGGTGTGTATGAATATCACTTGAATTAAAAATGATGGATGTTAGCAATTTCCTATTAATTGGCACAGGGCGGGAAAGAGTCTTAACACTTCTGATGCGTAGTACTGACCACAGAGAAAGAGTGACTGCATTTCAGGTGAATGTTTCTTCTGGCAATTTTTGGGTAAACAAGTCTGAATGATGTCTTTGAATAGTTAAGAAAATGTGTTGTTGGCAATTGTCCTAGAACTACAAAAAGTGCAAGAAAACGATGAAGTCACCTATTCAACTACAGCAATTGCCAGATACAAGAAGGAAAATAGGCCATTTCTTCACTCTTGCCCTCTCCTTGGTTTGTCTCTTTGGATCTACTGCTGCAGAACTGAATCTCAGCAGGTTCTAAAAAAGATGGAATTTGTGCTTATTCTTACTTATTCCCAGGAGAACTTTTCTGCCATAATAGACATAAGCATTTATCACTTTATAATGTGCGTTCCTTTTCCAATACAGTGTGTTGAAAATTAATTAGGGAAACTTCAAAAAGTATTTTAAGAACTCTGAATAAATGTTCACTACTCTAATGTGCTCAATGCAAAAATTGGGCCCACTGAAAAGCTTTCTTTTTAAAAAAAGTAAGCATATTTTAGATGAGGTGTTAAATAAAACTGCAGATACTATTTACCTCTGGCACTTATTTATATATGATATTATCCAATGTATACCATATTTGACAAATTTTTTAAGGACAAAATGTGTTTTGCTATACTCAATTAGGGTATTTACCATTTTATTACAAGTTCTTGTATTATTGATTAATTTTTTCTTCTTCTCCGTGTTGGTCTACAGCCCATTCTCTGTTTTTCTGAGATCCATTAAAGATGTATGTCTAACTCTTATGAGAATCATGACCACGCTGTTTAAGATATTGAAACATCAGATATGAGTTAAATAACGAGTCAGTCTTTATCACTTAAGTAGATGGGAGACTATTACAATGTTTGTTCTGTATACTATTCCTCAAATGTACACACAACTGGGAAATAGATGAAATTACCCTGAAAAAGTTACTAAGCACCAGCCTGAGAGTTTACTGACTGAAGCATAAATACTCAAAGGAAGAAAAAAGCATCGATATTGTGCACCTGGTTGGAAAAAAAAGAGGTTCAGGTGGGTGGCTTTTCAGCACTTTTGAAAGATAAGTATTTTTCAGGTGCAGGAAACAAAATGACTCTATGTACTCAGAATTTGGATTTACATGTTGAGTGGCCGAAGTTGTTTAATGGGTTGACTTTGGATTCATTTTAGAACCTTTTCAGTCTCTGTGGCTCACACTGCTGAATATTTGTGGGGTTGAGCTGGTTTCGCTGCCATGTTTGCAAATCTGCATCAATTGGAGGCTCAGGGGAAAGTCAGGTGATATGATAACTTTTTATATCAAACTCACCATTTAAAAATGACTGATTCATCATTTTTAGTCACCTTAATAACACAATTTGGGTACCTCATTGAAGGATAACATACAGAGAAGAGGAGTCAGGATATTGAGATAACTGTGCATCAGCTGAAGGAATAAGGTATGTTTTTCTTAGAAAAGAAAAAGCTTAGGGAGGAGAGGGAGGTATGATTTAACTAGCCAAGTGAGTATGTTAGGCCAAGGTCAGAGCTGGGAGTAATTCACAGTAGTTTTAGAGAGGTAAATTTACTTAGGCTTTATATAAACAAATATAAACATAACACTTCTTAACAGTTAGAAATATTACTCTGAATAAAATTGAATCAAAGTTCGAATGCTAGAATTTACTATCATATCCTGCCTTGGTCTTCTCCATAATAAACATTCATAGTTGTGTTAACTGGTCCTCATTCAGCATTATCTTGAGCTCCTTCATCCTAAATACATCAAATTTTTTCTTCCATTCCTCACCTGATACTGTCAACCACCCTCCACTTGTGCACTAGCTGTTTCATTGGCTTCCTTTATACTATACTCTTTGGTTCCCTTTTCTTTCTTATCATTTTTTCCCATTGTCCTATATTGTATCATCATCTTCTCACCCTCAAAGTGTATTTGTCCCTCAACAAGATGTTATAAAATGGCATCATGTGATATGACATGATACAATATATGATGTGACATAAGATGGTGCATTGTAATACAATGTAACATAATACAACATTATGCAATGTAACATAACATAACATAACATAACATAACATAATATATTAATCTAGGAAGATAGCAGACCTCTCTGTTGTTCATTGTAGCTTGTTAAATTGCAGGCTTTGTATATACCTTAGCAGGAGATCCCCAGTTACCACTACCTGAACATTCTTTTGATGGCTGGGTTGGTTCTCTTGCTCTTGCCATCTGTTTGAAACTATGTCTCAAGCCCCCATTGATATATTTCTATACCAGACTCAACATAGAAATAAAAGGATTTAATCAATAAACATCTGTTAAGCATCTACAGTGTTCTAGGTGTCTGGGAATCAAAGATGAAAATTCAGCCTTACCTATCTTTGTTTTTATTGGGTAGGGAATATATATATATATATGCACATATATTATATATACATATTTGAACACACACACATATATATATGTGTGTGTGTAAGAGATATATTTTAAAAATCCAGATTTTTTTTAATTGGAAGGCACTAAAAACTGGATGGTATGAGAACAAAATTATCCCATTAGTGTTGAAACATAGAGGCTAATGGTATCAATTCACAAGCTTTTATTAAGAATTTACTATTTTCTAGTCACTGAACTAAGTGCTGGGAATACAAGAAAGTTTTTTTTTTAAGATCTTCTGATTTCAGGAAACATACAAATGGGGAAGACAATATGCACTTAAGCATGTACATTTAAAATGAATTTGAAGTAGATGACAGATATTCTAAGATTTCCTTTAAGAGGAAAAGCCTAGGGATGTTAATTTCTTAATTCTAGACAATGAAGTACTTTTCCTCAAAATCTTGCGTCTATCATCATGGTCTAAGTTCAATGCTAGACTTTGGATTCCATGTCTAGATCCATACTACTTGCTTTTTCTACATACCTTTCCCTTCTTTTGCCTTTATCTTCATTGTCACCCTTGTCTCTGATGCCTGTGGCTTTGCCTCTTGTGCCAGACTCTCACAGTGATTTTTGAGCCTCCTCTGCTGCCTTTAGAGGCTCTATCTGAATGTATTTTGAGTAATGTCACTCTGCTACAGGCTTATGCATAGTCTACAAGGAATTGTCCATCAGTGAGAGGGTGTCCTTCTGCATCATCTTTTGATTAGTAGAAGCCATAGACATGTCCTCCATATAACCGTTACAGGATGGCCTCTCTCTCATGGTATCTTTGGAACTATGGTATCATTACCTGGAGCTTGAGAAGCAGTTCTCAAGTATTGGTCTCTATAGCAGGGATTTTTTTTTGTTTAAAAATATTTTCAATAAAAAGAACATCTTAAACTTAGGGATGATAAATATTAAAACCATGGTTTCCCCCTAAAACATACAGGAAAGACTATTGTTTTTATAGTCTGGTAGACTTAAAATGATAGGAAAATACAAAACATACTTGAGAGACCAATAATTTTCTAAGGCTGGATTAGGAGATCAGTAGCTTCTTCCTGTAATGGTTGGCACAGGAGTGGAGAGTTGAGAATGTTGCTAGAGACAGCCTGAGTTTGAGTAAATGGTTTTTACCTTACAAAAATATATCTATACTTAGAATACTTTCCTCATCAAAGACTTCTCTTCAATGACTTGGCTCCTTCCCCAGCAAGTCTGGGAAAAGGATGATGGGGTGCTGTATATTCATTTATAAATTAATGGCCCCATGGTCTCTTTTCTTACCCTTACCACCCCCATAAAAGTCTGTTTAAGTTGTGTCTTCAAGTTTCCCCAAACAAAGTGTTCAGGGTCTATGAGGATCAGGTTCAGAGCTGCAGGGAGGCATCGTCATTGGCCTGGGTTCATCTGACTCAAGGGTTGAATTTCTTTCTGATGGCCTCTTAGAATTTGGCAAAGGACTCTAGGCTGGCTTGGATTGGGACAAAGTGGACAAGAGCCTGGCTGACTTTTAGCCTTCTCCTTGTAAGCCAGGTGAAAGACACTATCCATGTGCAGTCAAAGGGTGAGGGATACAGCAAGGATTTTTAACCTGGAGTCCATGAACTTAAAAAAAAATGATAGCATATTTTAATATTGTTGGTTTCCTTTGTAATCTTACTTATTTTATGCATGTAAAAATATTATTCTAAGAAGGAATTCACTGATTCCACCAGACTATCAAAGAGGTCTACAACATGAAAAAAAAGTTCTGTTTTTTTTTCATACTTATTGCATATATAATAGAGTTTGTAGTTCAGAAAGAATTTGTAATTCAGAGGGTCAAATATTTTTTCTTAGTCCTGGGAGCAATTTGACATCATAACAATAGCCTTTGAGCCCAAAAGCAGACTTGAGTCATGGCTGGGAGTTTGTTTTTTTTTAGAGGCACACCATGTGAGACATTAGCTAAGAGGAAGAATGGAAGCTTGAAAAGCAGCAAAAGTAGCAGTGTGGGGACATTGTCACTCATCCACAGCTCTACCCAAGCCTTAACAAGCTTATCTAGAAAGAATTGGTGGCACCAAGATAACAGGCAAAGGGAGAAATGAAAAGGAATGGTTCTAAGGTGCAACAGAGAAGGGAAAAAGACTCTAGAAGAATCTTGGAATGAAAGACCCAGGCTGAAGATACCAGTTGCTTCTTCATCTTTAAGGACTAAGGGAAGTTTTAAAGAAATGGCTATCATTTCCTTAACTTCTCATGAGCTAGTTTACCCTGCTGACATCATTTACCTCACTATTTCCTATATCTGAATTTTGGCCTCAAACCAAAAGAGACCAGTGATTAGACAGAGATAAACATACATTTAAATTGGAACAAAAAGCCAAATCTTTACCTGAATGTTAGTAATTTCACTACTTGGAGGTTCTAACTTTTTATGATTATGCTACCATTTTTTCTTTGATCTATAAACTCAATTTAAAAAAGCAGATAAATGGACCATATGGGTTTTAGGGTAATTATATTGCCCCAGGCTAAAAAGCTAATTAATTATTGTAAGAGGGAGTAAATGACTGAATCTTTTTTTTAATATATAATTTATTTTTAAGTTCTTAACATTCACTTCCACAAGAATCTGAATTCAAAATTTTCTCCCCATTTCTCCCCACTCCCCACTCCAGGATAGCATGCACCCCATTCACTCCTTCTTCCAGTCTATCCTCCCTTCTATTACCCACCCTTCTTTCATCCCTCTTCCCCTCTATTTTCCTGTAGGGCAAAAGAGATTTCCATTCTCCATTGCCTGTATAGTTTAATTTCCAGTTGCATGCTAAAACAATTTTTAACATTCATTCTTAAAGTTTTGAGTTCCACATTCTCTCCCTCCCTCATTGAGAAAACAAGCAATTCAATGTAAGTCATACATGTGTTACAATGCAAAGCACTTCCATAATAGTTATGTTGTAAAAGACTAACTACATTTCCCTCTGGTCTATTTTGACCTTCATTTATTCCAGTGTCCCTTGACCTGTCCTCCCACAACAATGTTTCCTTCTGACTGTACCTTTCCCCAGTTTGCTGTCCCTTCTATTATCTTCCCTCTTCTATCCCCTTCCCCCTTGCCTTCCTGCATGGTAAACTAGATTTCCATATCCAATTGAGTGTGTTTTACTCCCTCCTTAAACCAAATCCTGTGAGAGTGAGGCTCAATTATTTCCTTTCATCTTTCCCCTCTTCCCCTCCATTGCAAAAGCTCTTTCTTCCCCCTATTATATGAGATGATTTGCTACATTCTACCTCTCCCTTTCTACATTCCATTCAACAGTATATTTTAGTTTTTTAGGTATTCTCTTTTCACATTCAACTCACCCTGTGCCCTCTGTCTATGTATGTACATATATATATACATATATACACATATATATATACACACACACAAATACATATGTACATATACATATCTATACATATATAGTATACACATACATCCATACCCATACACACCTATATATATATATACATATGTATATATATATATATATATATATATATATATATATATATATATATTCCCTCTAGCTACCCTAATATTGAAAAAGGTCTCATGAGTTACAAATAACATGTTTCCATATAGAAATGTAAACACTTCAACTTCAATGAGTTCCTTAAGGCTTCTCTTTCCTGTTTACCTTTTCATATTTCCCTTAATTCTTGTATTTGAAAGTCAGATTTTCTATTCAGCTCTTTTCAACAAGAATGCTTGGAAGTCCTCTATTTCATTGAAATTCCTTTTTTTCCCCTGAAATATTATACTCAGTTTTGCTGAGTAGGTGATCCTTGGTTCTAATCCTATATCCTTTGACCTTTGGAATATCATATTCCAAGCCCTTCAGTCCCTTAGTGCAGAAGCTGCTAAATCCTGTGTTATCCTGATTGTATTTCCACAGTACTCGAATTGTTTCTTTCTAGCTTCTTGTAATATTTTTCTCCTTGACCTGGGAACTCTGGAATTTGACTACAATATTCTAGGAGTTTTCCTTTTGGGATCTCTTTCAGGAGGTGATTGGTGGATTCTTTTTATTTCTATTTTATCCTCTCATTCTAGAATATCAGGGCAGTTTTCCTTGATAATTTCTTGGAAGATGATGTCTTGGCTCTAGGTTTTTTTTTAATGGTTTTCAGGTAGACCAATAATTTTTAAATTATCTCTCCTGAATCTATTTTCCAGGTCAGTTGTTTTTCCAATGAGATATTTCACATTTTCTTCTATTTTTTCATTCTTCTGGTTTTGTTTTAGAATTTCTTGGTTTCTCATAAAGTCATTAGCTTCCATCTGTTTCATTCTAATTTTTAAAGAACTATTTGCTTCAGTGAGCTTTTGAACCTCCTTTTCTATTTGGCCAATTCTGATTTTTGTCCAGTCACTGGCTTTTTGGAACTCTTTTGCCATTTGGATTAGTCTATTTTAAAGGTGTTATTTTCTTCAGCATTTTTTGAGTTTCCTTTAGCAAGTTATTGACTCACTTTTCATGATTTTCTTGCATTGCTCTCATTTCACTTCCCAATTTTTCTTCTACTTCTCTTACTTGATTTTCAAAATCTTTTTTTGAGTTCTTTCATGGCCTGAGACCATTGCACAATACTTTTGAAGGTTTTGGATCTAGAAGCCTTCACTTTGATGTCTTCCTTTGGTGGTATGTTTTGTTCTTCCTCATCTGAAAGGATGGAAGAAAATACCTTTTCACCAAGAAAGTAACCTTCTAAAGTCTTGTTTTTTTTCCCTTTTGGGGGTATTTTCCCAGTCGGTTATTTGACTTTTGAGTCTTTTGTCAACTGGGGGGTATACTCTATTAACCTATAAGTTCTTAGTTCCTCCAAAGTGGCACAACCAAGAGAGAGGAGTTACTCCTTTCCTGGCCTGTGCTGTGGTCTGTGGGCAACCACAAATACTCTTTTCTGCCCAGGATCTTGGAGGAGGATTCCCTCTCTATAGCCACCACTGGCTTTACCAACCCAGTGTCACTGCTCCTCCTCACCCCAGGATTGCTACTCAGGGCTGAGATCCAGATCATCTTGCTCGATTCCCACAGGGTCTTTAGGCTGAAGGCTCCAAAAGTGGATGCTGCTGCCACCCTAGGGCAGAGTTGGAGCTGGACCTCTCCTCTCACACAGGTAAAAGAGCTTTCTTACTGATCTTTGAAGTTGTCTTTGTCATTTTTGGGTTGTGAAATCTGGGAACTGCAGCTGCTACCCATGATTCTGTGCCCTAAAACCTGCTCCAGTCCTCTCTATGTTGTGCCATGTGGCCAAGGCTGGGCTGTGCTCGGCTTTGAGCCTGGTGAAATAGACCTTTCCTTTCAACTTTACAGGCTTTCTTGGGATGGAAATCTCTTTCACTCTGTCGTTTTGTGACTTCTGCTGCTCTAGAATTTATTTAGAGTCATTTTTGACAAGTATTTTATGGGTTATGATGGGAGAGCTAGAGCAGGTCTGTCCTTCTACTCCACCATCTTGGCTCCACCCCTGAATGACTAAATCTTTAGCAAGAAAGGCGGTAGAGAACACAGAGTGGAGACAAAAAGAATGATCATGTCTTAAATCACCCTCCATGGAAAATGTAGGAAAGACTTGGAAAGGATTCAGCTGTTCCCCAAACCAGTAAGAGGAAGGGAGCAGAAGGGAACAAAATCAGGCATACCAACTTTACATCTACAGCAATATTCACCATGTTACAGACAGACCCAAATATTCAATGATCCTTCTAACTTTTCATCTTTCTAACACATTCTTCCATGCTTTAATATTCTCCCTCTGTCTCTTCACATTCTTTATCTTTTTCATGTTCTCCTTGAATTGTTTCTTTCATTCTCTCCAATAAAACATTCTCTGTAATAAACTTAACAACACTGAGGCATTCTTTGAGTCCTTTCAGTACTCACTTTAGAATTCACTTACCCACACTTCATGGAGTTACTTGGCATTGACAGATACAAATAAATGCTTTCTGTAATTCACTGCAAATTTCTTTCTTTTTTTTTTACATTAGAAATATTTATTGGACATATTTATTACCTGCAAGGCAGTGTGGAAAATGCAAAGACTGAGATATATTCTTTGCCTTCAGGGATCTTCTAGTCAAGTAATGCCCTCCCTAACAATAACAATTTACATTTAGATAGGTTTTAAGGCTTACAAAATCATTCTTCATAAACAGAACCACACAAGAAGCCTGTGAGGTAGGTGCTACTATTATCCTCATTTAAAAAAAAATGGAAATTGAGGTCCTGAGAGACTACCCCTTACTTATACCCATACAACTAATTAATTCAAACTCAGATCTTCTTGACTTTAAGTCTAGCATACTACCTGCAACACTAAATTGCCTCTCTACCTGCCATGCCCAGTTGTTTTGAGAATTAAATGTGATTAATACACATGACTGTGCTTTGAAAGTTAAGGGCTACCCATATATTAGGTATTACTCTTTTTTTAAATTAATTTTTAGTTTTCAACATTCATTTCCACAAAATTTTGAGCTCCAAATTTTCCCCCCATCTCTCCCCTCCCCCACCCCATAAGGTCTTCTATTCTGATTACCCCATCCTTCAATATGCCTTTCCTTCTATCACACCCCTCCCTTCCCTTTTCCCCCTCTTCTCTCTTTTTTTTGTAAGGCAAGATAGATTTCTATATCCCATTACCTGTATTTTTTTTTTCTCAGTGGTATGCAAAAACATTTCTCACCATTCTTTCCTAATACTTTGAACTCTAACTTCTCTATCTTCCTCCCTCCCCACCCATCTCCACTAAGAAGGCAAGCAATTCAATATAGGCTATATATGTGTAGTTTTGCAAAAGACTTCCATAATATTCATGTTGTGTAAGACTAACTGTATTTCCCTCCATCCTATCCTGCTGCCCATTTATTCTATTATTTCTTTGACCTTGTCCCTCCCCATAAGTGTTTACTTCTAATTACTCCCTTCTCCCCTTTGCCCTCCCTTCTATTATCCCCCTTGCTCCACTCGCCCCCTTCTCCCAGACTTTCCTGTAGTATAATATAGATTTTTGTATCAAATTGAGTGAGCATGTTATTCCTTCCTTAAGCCAAGTGTAAGAAGAGTAAGCTTCAGTTTTCCACTCTCACCTCCTCCCTGTTCTCCTCCATTGAATAAGCTTATTCTTGCCTCTTTTATGAGAGATCATTTGCCCCATTCTATTTCTCCCCTTCTCCTCCCAATATATTCCTCTCTCACCTCTTAATTTTATTTTTTTAGATATCAGCCCTTCTTAATCAACTCACCCTGTGCTCTCTCTATGTGTGTGTGTGTGTGTGTGTGTATAATTTCTCCAACTACCCAAATACTGAGAAAAATCTCAAGAGTTACAAATATTGTCTATGTAAGAATGTAAACAGTTCAACTTTAGAAAATCCTTTATGAATTTTCTTTCCTGTTTACCTTTTCATGCTTCTCTTGATTCTTGTGCTTGAAAGTCAAATTTTCTTTTCAGCACTGGTCTTTTCATCAAGAATTCTTGAAAGTCCTCTATATCACTGAATGACCATTTTCCCCCCTGAAGTATTATACTCAGTTTTGCTGGGTAGGTGATTCTTTTGGTTTTAATTCTAGTTTCTTTGACTTCTAGAATATCATATCCCAAGCACTTTGATCCCTTAATGTAGAAGCTTCCAGATCCTGTGTTATCCTGATTTTATTTCCACAATACTTGAATTGTTTTTTCTCCCTGCTTGTAATATTTTCTCCTTGGCCCGGGAACTCTGGAATTTGACTACAATAATCCTAGGAGTTTCTTTTTGGATCTCTTTCAGGAGGTGATCAGTGGATTCTTTCAATATTTATTTTACCCTCTGGTTCTAGAATTTCAGGACAGTTTTCCTTGATAATTTCATGAAAGATGATGTGTAGGCTCATTTTTTGATTCTGACTTTCAGGTAGTCCCACAATTTTTAAATTGTCTCTCCTGGATCTACTTTCCAGGACAGTTGTTTTTCCAATGAGATATTTCATATTATCTTCTATTTTTTTATTTTTTTGGATTCATTTTGTAATTTCTTGGTTTCTCATAAAGTTATTAGCTTTCATCTGCTCCATTCTAATTTTTAAGAATTATTTTCTTCAGTGAGCTTTTGAACCTCCTTTTCCATTTGGCTTTTGAGTTCTTTGTCAGGGCCGAGCTCAGGGCTGAGATTTAGATCAGTGGCTTAATTCCCCCAGGGGCTTTAGCTAGAGGTCTCCCAGGGCTGCCACTCCAGACCATACTCCTGTCTCCTGAGTGAAAGGGCCCTCTCACTGACCTTTGAAGCTGTTTGTGGGTTGAGCAATCTGGGAACTGCTATTGGTGGCTCCCTGACTTCTCTTCAGGGTCTTGTCCCTAGCACATCAGGCTGTGCTCTGAGCTTCCCAGGCTGTGCTGCAACTGCAGATTTCTTAATTTGCCATAGTTAGTGGAAATATGATCTTCACTTATCCATTTTTACTGTTTCACAAATTTTTTTTTTGGTGAGAAAATTTGTTTTTTGGTGGGCTCCTGTGACAAACTTCCTCTTAGGTGTATCTGTTTTGGGTGCTGTAGGCTCAGTCACTTAGTGTAACAGATTTTAACAATGGACAGTTTTCAAAAAATGTAATCAATATTTCACCATCATATGAATAAACAAAAATGTTTCACATAAGCACCATTGGAAATATATTTGATGCTTCCCAAAAGCATCAGATTAGGTTGATTCATACATCACAGAATTATAGAATACTAGAGTGATGACTCAGAGGTCATCTAGTCTGACCCTTACCAAAGCATGAATCTAAGTTACAACAATCCTTGTAAGTAGACATTCTGCCTCTGCTTGAAGACCCCTCTATGACTGGAATATCACTACCATATGAGGCAGCATATTCTATTTTTTACTCACTATCCAGATTTTCCATTATCTCTTACTGTCTTCTTTGCCTTTGTAGATGATCTGTCTGCACTATAACTTTGTCGCCATTTTCAACTTAATAACTTCAGGCATCATGTCTAGTAGACTCCTTAATTAGTGTTTATGAGTATAAACACATATATTGTGTTACTATCCTAGGCTTAAATTGTAATGATTACCCATACATATCTAGATACCGCTTTTGTGGTTTTGAATGCTTGATCACTTTTTCTTTGGATCTTTCCTTTCTGACGTCTTCTAATAATTATATAATGGTACTCACAACTAACATTTATATAACACCTACTGTGTGCCAGACTCTATGCTAAATATTTTACAATTAGTCTCTCATTTGACACTCACAATAAATCTGGGAGGTGCATGCTATTATGATCCCCATTTTACAAATGAAGAAACTGAGGTAGATAAAGTTTAAGTGACTTTCCCAGTGTTCCATATCTACTCAAATGTCTGAGAAGCTGGATTTGAATTTCAGTCTTCCTGATTCCAGGCCCAATTCTCAATCTACTACAGCACCTAGCTGCCCAAAATTAAAATATATGTTTAATTCAATTTAACAAACATGTATTAATCACTAACTAAATGTAAGGTACTCTTGGTGTTGGGGAAAATATAGTGATTGTACAAGTTGTCTTAAGTACTTTGGCTTATTTTCAGTGTTTTAGTTTGGTTCCATGTAGTCTCTCCCTATTGGTCATATCTAAATATGTATGAATGTATGTGGAAGACCCCAGGATTAATTTAGTCCAACATTTTACAGAAGAGAAAACTGAGACCTGAGGCAATTTTGAGTTGCCCAAAGTTAAACAGGTAATTTCTATGAGAGTTATAAAAGAGAACATCAGAAGAATGCAGATCTCATTTTTACCAACTATGGAAGATAGAGAATTGTGCAGGGACCTGCAGAGAATGACCTATACATGTGCTTCTACCAATTCAACATAACTGCACAAAACATGGTTTGGTCTCCTGAAAATGCTCAAAGAATACTTCAGTATTGCTCACTTTATCATGGAATATGTAGTGTTAGAGGAGAAAATGAAAGAAATAACATAAAGAGGAAATGAAGATGAAAAAAGCATGGAGATAGATAGATAGATAGATAGATAGATAGATAGATAGATAGATAGATAGATACAGAGAGAGAGAGAGAGAGAGAGAGAACACTGAAGCCTGGAAGAGGGATAGAAAGAAGAGAGATGGAAGGAAGAAGAATCACTGAGCATTTGGCTCTATGTGTGGCATTATTACTCAATAAATAAGCATTTATTAAGTACCTATTATGTACCATACACTTTTTAAGCACTGGGGATAAAAAGAAAATTTTAAAAATATTCCTGACCTCAAAGAGCTCACATTTTGATATTTTGAAAGGGGAGTCAACATGTAAGTGATTAAATATGTACATATACATATATATGGTGTATGTTTTATATATCATTATTTATATATTGATATGATATATATATAAATATTATATATCTTATTTATATGTTTATATGAAAATTGAGGGAATGCCCATCAGTTGGGAAATGGCTGTACAAACTGTGGTATACAATTTTGATGGAGTACTGCTGTGCTGTGAGAAATAATAAGCTGGTTGACTTAAAGAAAACATAGGAAGATTTGAACAAAATAATGAAAAGTAAAGTGAGCGGAACAAAGAGAAAATTGTGTACAGTAACAACAATATTGTTCAAAGAGTTATTGGGAACAACTAAGTTATTCTAAGTACTCTAAATACTCAAATCAACTATGAAGGAAGATGTTATCCACCTCCAGAGAAAGAACTGATAAACAGAAGTACACGTGATATGGTTTTACATATATTTATTAATCTGTATCAAATGGTGACCTTCTCTAGCGTGGGGTGGGGAGGGAGGGCCAGAGACAGTTTGGAACTTAAATCTAACTAACTAAATTAAATTAAAATACATTTGTAGTTATTTATATTAATAGATAAATATTATATAGTATTTAATTATAGTATATTAATAAACACTGATATAAATAAATGAATGTTTATAATATTTATATATTGCATATTGATATGTAATTAATTATACATAACATAAATATGTATATATAATAGTTACATAGATATATTTACTTCTATGTAGCTAGAGTGGAGGGAATGGATGGGCTTAAGACAACAAGTGATCAATTGTGAGAATTGAGGGAACCACACTAACTTTATCTTGTGACTCAGTTCTAAAGCTATCTCTGTTCCCTTCTTTTTGAAGTGGAGAGACTGGAAATTCTGGTCACATTAAAATGGGCTTTCTGAATTGTATCAACACAATGTTAGAATCTACTGATTCATTCACCCAATCTATATGAACACAGCTCAACTGCCTGGGAAAGAGACGACATTAGTGACTAGTAAAATAATTAGTAATAGTCTTTTCATCAGGCCTATTTGCCTATTAAGTTAGATTCTTTCTCTCAGTTCACCTATTTTATACCAGATAGAAATGAATTTCCTGTTTTGGACTTCATATTCTGATCCCCTGGTCCAACTTTAGGCATGTATTTCTATTTTGACAATGTCAAATGAGATGCAATAAAGGCCTGCACCAGGATGGTTGCTGTGTGAGCTGAATGAAGAGATGGTAAAAGGGAACAAAGTATGAAAAGGTTGGAAGCATCATCATGCTTATAATTCAGGAACTCATCATCTCCCTGATGTCATGGTGCTGTTCTAGAATGAAAGACAAACACAACCTGTGAGCGGTCCGAGTTAATGATTTGCCAGGATAACCCTGAAAAAGAGACAGAGAAACTAATGTCAACTGGTTTATCTAGTCCTGCTCCATGCTAATTCTTAACACATGCTTTTGCTCCAGTTCCTAAATTGTTGTGTTTGTCCTACATTCTTGAAGAGAACCATGACATCAGGGAGATAATGACATGACTTGCACTTGATTTGATTTAAGTGAGAGAGGGCTGTGCAAGGTCACCAGCCTCACTTTCTCCTCCAGAGCCCTCTAGGTTCAGTGACCAGATATTCAACAGGATGCCTGGAGATGGCAGTGTGAGACCCTGGAGGTTTTAGGTTAAGGTTTTTTTTTTTTTTTTTTTTTTTTCAGAATCTCACTTTGATTGAGGTAACACCCATTCAATGAATAGACCTTTTTAAGAACTAAGTCAAAGGACGGCCACTTTAATAAAAAAAAATCATGCTCAGGATTGCTATTCCAAAGAGACACAGTTACTATTTATATTCACTCTAAGCCAGGAAAGCCCCCAAAATAGCCATTATGTGGTGCTTGGGCAGGGACCTATTGTCCAATCTATGATCTCCAGAGTGAAATGACTTTAAGGTTTGGTTTTTGAGAAGGAAATCTAGCCAATAAACCCCAAGTTAAATAGACAGCTTTCAGCCATCAAAATTTACCTTCCTGAGGAAGACAGGGAGAGAGGGAGAAGGAGAGGTGAAGCTGAGTTACCCAACTGACTGGATTCCCATTCAGGCAACTCGGACTACTCACAGGTTGTGTTTGTCTTTCATTCTAGAACAGGACCATGACTTCAGGGAGATTATGAGTTCCTGAATTACAAGCATTACTATTCTTCCAATCTTTTCACACTTTGTTCCCCTTTTTACCTTCTCTTCATTCAACTCACAAAGCAACCACCCTGGTGCAGGCCCTCATGGCATCTCATCTGAACTGTTTCATTGGCCTTCTAATCAGTTTTCTGTCTTAAGTGCTAAACCATTCAGGGTCAACCAGAGAATAAGTCTCTGAGGTTGGATTCAGACACTTACTCATTGGGTGACCCTGGACAGCAAGTCAATTAATTCATGATTTTTTCAAGATTAGTCTGGAATTCCTGGCATTTGAACTTGGCCTGATATTGTGGCTCATCCTGCTCATATCTGCTGAGTTTCCATGAGTGTAGGGGAAACTGGCTGCTGCCCTGAGGCAGTACTATGAGGTTTTTTTTCTAGTTCGACCTTGGATTCTTCTTGTACATGACAGTGAAAATTTCAGTCATAAGTTATATGTGGCATCTGAAAAAAACAGGAAATCACAAAGATATAAACTGAAAAAGAAATACTGCCAGAGCTCACCTAATCCAACCAGGTCATTTGACAGATGAAGAAGCAGAAGTCCAAAGAGGTCAATTGACTCACTTGAGGTCACAGGACTAATTAAGGTCAGAGTCATACCTGGAATCCTAGTCTCCTTTACTCCCACTGCTTTTCCCACTTACAAAGGGGATGCTGAATTACTGGTGTTACTCATTTCTTTAACTGACTTCTTTCTGGACCTAAACACCTTGTTGCTTTTGTGTTGTGCAGCTAAAATTTGCTGTTATTGTTGTTTTTTAATCAGTTATCAGTTATAAGGGAGCAATTCATCAAGGGCAAGCAATCCAGATTAATGAAAGGGTAATAATACTTTTTACATTCAAATTCTTTAATATTTTAAAGCATCTGAGATTTTTAAAGCAATACTACAGTACTGTGTTTTTCAAAAAGAAAAAAATTAGTTTGTGTGTGTGTGTATTAGAGACAGAGAGAGAGAGAGAGAGAGAGAGAGAGAGAGAGAGAGAGAGAGAGAGAGAGAAAGAGAGAGAGAGAGAGAAATTTAGTTTTTCATAATGTCTGATTCTATGATAATATGACCAGGAATAACTTTATCATTATTAGGAATAAAAATCACTTTTCAAACTTCTAATGTCACCTCATTTTACCTATTTAGTAGGAGGGAAAGAAGAGGATCTCTTTGCCTGGAGATATTCTTGGGGGTCAGGGTAGGGATATTATTGGGAAGGAGAGCAGTGTTCCTTCCAAGAGAGCTGGGAAAGACAGGAAAGGATACTCTTATCAAGTGCAAGAGAGTATAAGGTTTATTGGTTAGTGGAGTTAAAGTAGAACTGATTTTGCTATAGGTAAAGAAAATCTGGCACCCTGAAGGAAAAGTGATGTATTTGAGGGCTGTGGGGAGTCTTGCAAGAGTTAAAGTTTAGGCTTCTGACCTTTTACTAATGAAACATTATTTACGAATAGACCAGTGAGAAGAAGAGAGGCCTATTCCAACCATCAACCCTGTTACAATTTCAGACAAGTCCAACTAGTTAAGAGGAAAATAATAACCTTGAGTTTTAGAAGTATATCATTTAAGTTGGAAGTCATTGAAATTAGCTCTTTTTTTTCACTTTAATTAAATCCTGAAGCTAATCTTCAGGAACTATAAATGAAACATTTGTTCTTCTTTAAGGATGTATGAAAGTGTTTCAGAGTATTCTTAAATATATTTTTGGAGTCACGATAATGTTCTTTCTGTTACTTTTAGAAACTTGATTGACCATCAGACTAGCAACAATGATAAAAGAGGAAAATGACAAATGTTGGAGGTAAATATGGTAAAGCATATTAAGCTAGTATCTTGTTGGTAGAGCTGTGAGTCAGTCTAATCAGTCTGGAAAGCAATTTGAAAGTATGCCTGCAAAATTATCAAACTGTGTATGCTTTGATCTAGCTATGCCACTACCAGGGTTATACTACAAAAAGATCTAGGAAAGGGACCTGTAGATATGTATGTGTACATGTGTATGTGTATCTATCTATCTATCTATCTATCTATCTATCTATCTATCTATCTATCAATCTATCTAATCTCTTTCTAGAGTAGCTAAAAATTGGAAACTAAGAGGGCATCCTCTTATTTGGGAATGGCTAAATAAATTAGGGCATATGAATGTAATGAAATTTTATTGTTATAGTTAATAATGAAATGGACAGTTTCAGAGGAAACTAGGAAAACCTTTATTAACAGATGTTGAATGCACTGAGCAGAACTGAATGAACAATTATACAATGACAACATTACACAACTTTGAAAGACTTTAGAACTCTAATCAGTACAATGATGAAGTATGTGTCCAGAAAACTGAAAACAAATCACACCATCTACATCCTGTTAGGGAAGCAATGAACTTAAAATGAAGAGAGAGACATCCATTTTCAGTCATGTTCAATCCAGGAAATTCTTTTTCAGGACTTTGTGTTTATGATCAGTCTTATTTATTTCATTTTATTTTTATTCAATAAGGGAGCAATGGGAGGGAAAGATTATAAATACTTATAAGATAATTAAATGCATTTTAAAAAAAGAAGATTGAAACGATTGAACTTGGACGCTAAGTTTTATGGTTCTCGTAGTCATTTGTAGACTGTTTTACACACATGCACTCACACAGCAATGAAGTGTTTGAAGGTGTTGATAGTGATTGATAACTGAAGATTTCTTTAACTCTTTAAGCATCTGAGATTTTCGTTATCATAACAACTCTGTACGTTAATATTTGGTAACTAATAAAAATTCATGAAGCAACTACCATCAATCAATCAAAATGTATTTATTATGTGGTTACTATGTGCCAACCCCTGAGCTAGACTCTGAAAATACAGTACAAAAATAAAGCAATTCCTATTCGCAGGGAGCTCACATTCAAATGGAGGAGACAAAAATAGGAGGGAAGGAGAGGAAAGAATAAGTATTTATCAAGTGCCAGATAGTGTGCTTAAGTATGGAATAGCTAGATAGAAAGCAGGGTCTGGAGTCAGAAAGGCTCATCTTCCTGGGTTCAAATTCAGCCTCAAACACTTACTGGCTATGTGACCCAGCACAAGTCACTTAACCCTGTTTGCCTCAGTTCTTTATCTGTAAAATGTGCTGGAGAAGGAAATGTAAACCACTCTCGCACCTTTGCCAAGAAAACCCCAAATGGGATCATGAAGAATCTGACATGACTGAAAAACAACTCAACAACTGTGCTAAGTGCTTTAACAAATATCTCATTTGATGTGCAGCATGAATATAAAGTTAAATATTAAGCTCTGAGGATATAAGGATTCAAAAAAAAAGCAGTCTGTCTTTAAGGAATTTATATTCAATTGATATGACAATTGGCTGACAGTTGGCTGAAAACTATATCACCTGTGACTAATCAAACAACGACCTTCTGCCAAATTAGACTCCTTCTTAAATGACAGATATATTCTTCCTACTGGGCCTATGTTTGAAGCTTTTCCAGCTTTTCTAAAACCTGAGAGATTTTGGCTCCACTGGCAGAGCCTTAGAGTACCTAGGGTCATATTCATGCCTGGATGAGAAATCAGAGTAAGATTTTAGTGGAGGACACCTCAGTAAGTGGTTTATGTCAAATGATAAGAAAGTTAGAGAGAACTAACTCTTCAAGGATTCATTCTTACGTAATGACAACAAAGAGAGAGGCAAAAACCAAAACATTAAATAAACTAATAAACAGATGATTTGACGTGGTATAAAACCACAGATTTTCTGGGGAAAGATTGAAGGAAAAAGTAGCAAAGCCTTGTTTAGTATGTAGTTACTGTGACCATTTCTAATGACATTTTCAGTATAGTGCTCTTTATGTGTATGACCTTGTAAGTAAATTAACCCAGAGGTAAAAGAAAGAAATCCTGCACTGGAAACTGTGAGGATTAGATTACCTAACATTTCTTTATGAATTTAAGCTTCTATGAGTTAGTTATTAATCAAAATTTCTGAAGGTTGGACTAAAGAAACAAATAGAGAATTTAAGTATCATGCACTTGACAGAAGACTAATATATTAGACTTGCTGTCCTGTCTTCTTTTCTTTAGATGGTTCTATGAAACATGTTAACTCATTCCCAAAAGATGTATTTTAATAACTCTAATATTTCCCAAGCTATAGTTTGTGCTTCTTTCCTCCTCCTATCTTAGGTGATTTAAATTACATGATTTCTCAGTGAATTCCAAATGAGGTTTTTAATATTTTAGTTTTAAGTAATAAAATGCCATTCAAGTGTGTAATTTATTACAAAATCCATTAATATTTATAGGAGAAAAATGATTTTCTTGAATGGTAGAAAAACCCTCAATATTCTCTTCTTGCCTAGCAAAAAAGCAAAAATACACATATAAAACCTTTGGCAGTAATACAACTAAGATTTTTCTAACCAAAAAAGTCAGCGTTTTTGACTCAAATCATTTATTTCCACAGGAAACCTGTCTTGTAAAATTTTGTGCTCTTTTCGAATTTCTAGTTCAAATTTAGTTAATAGACTAATGATTTGGAGACAGTTATCTTGTTGTGTGATTAGCACTCTAAATTCTTTCTCAAATCTTTCCTCCTAAATTAACACCTTGCTATCCCAAATGAATATACAATTTCTCTTTTTCACTTAACTATTTGATAGGTCCATCATAGCTAATCAATTCAATTTGATTCATCAAACATTTACCAAGTCTCTGCTATGTGCCAGGTACACTGTTATTCTCTGGGGGTTACAGAAATAAAGACAAAACCATTTCTGTGCACATAGACAGACCTTACATTAACTTTGGGAAATCACTATGTATTCAAATAAGTGAAGAAATAAACATTTGTCTGTCTATCTGAATTCAAGCAAGTCATTTCACCTTTCTAGGCCTCAGTTTGCTCACTTGTTAAATGAGGAGGTTGGACCAGATACTCTCTAAATTTCTTTTCTGCTATAAATGATAAATTCTATAAGAATAACCTCTACCATCTGATATGACTCTCAGAACTGACTCTATTTTCTGATAATATGATTAACTTTGGCCCATCTCTGATGTCCTCCCTACTTATAATGTTAAAGATGGACATCTCCCTGCCAATGGACCTACTCCATACTTAGCCAAGGACCGACTTCACTTGCATCTCAAAGCACTTCCTTAATCACTGAAGTATGTCACTGCTGAAGATGACACAAAAAAATTCTTTTTTTTTTAAATTTTATTTTTCATTTTTAACACAGTTCATATCACATAACACAATTCCAACTTTTGGTCAGGTGATATTTCTTTTATAGTATTTACAATATAGACCACAAACGGATTTTTTTAAAACATTAACCAACTGAGACACAAATAATAACTATATATGCTAACTTTATAAGCCCTTGACCTGATCGTCTCCATACTATTACTTAGAATTAAAGGACCCTGACTTATTGTTGTTGGGCTAAAGTTCTAAGCCTAATAACTTAATTACAGACTTGATCGTGGATGTTCCCCTACCAACAATCTATAATTTAATAGATCTGGTATTAAGCTTACAAACCTTTTGACTATAGGAAATTGCCACTAAGAGTAGGGACATTGCAAGGAAATAATATCTCCCCAACTTCATGTCAGTTTCAGGGAGAAGTAGATTGTCAACTTGCATTCAGTGAGGCTTAGAGTCTGCCAGGTGTCAGTGGAGAAATTGAGTCAGGAGAATCCTACCTCAGCCCAGGCTGAACAGCTGCTCTCACATCCTTCCCATGAGATCACCTTTTTCAGTTCATATTAACATCTCACAGGCTTACTGGCATCATGGATTGGAGGCTCAGACCGCCTTTGTTACTATCCATACCTGGAGTCAGACTCAGAAGGATAGTCACTTAATAGTCCCATTGCGTCTTAAAATAGCAAGTTCCAATAACCATGTTTCAGATATGACTATAATTTCACATTGGCTAAGGAACATCTTCTGAGGCAGGTCTTAAGTGGCTTACATGCCTTTCTATGCCTGATCTAGTTCCTGCTTAAATAACAATCATAAAATCCAATTTACCATTAAAAGCTTAACTTTTCCATCAGTGCCAAATTTTGCCTGAAGTTACCTGCCTCTAAGAGACTTAGACTAAAATTCATTTCCCCAAACTAAAGGAGTCTCTGATTTAGTCTGAGTAATTAACTCAGTCAATTGTTTTAATACTAATTGCTTTTCCATCACTTTGTAACATTTTGTTCAGTGAGCTTTTGAACCATCTCCTTCATTTGGCTAATTCTCCTCTGTAATGCCTCCTTCTCCTCATTGACTTTTTGGACCCCTTTTTCCAATTGAGTTAGCCTCTTTTTAAAGCTGTTATTTTCCTCAGCATTTTTTTGGTTCTCCTTTAGCAAGCTGCTAATTGGCTTTTCAAGATCTTCTATTGCATGAGCTGAGTTTACATTCACTTTGGAGGCCCTGGAGACAGAGGTCTTAACTTTCTGTAACAGTAAGCCTTGTTATTCCTCATCTGAAAGGATGGGAGGAGATATCTGTTCACCTAGAAAGTAACCTTCTATGGTCTTATTTTTTTCCCCCGTTTTTGGGCATTTTTCCAGCCAGTTACTTGACTTCTGAATCCTTTGTCAAGAGATTAGACTCAGCTGCTGGGTTCCCCTGGGTTTTGGGTGGGGGCAGGGCCTCAGGGCTGGGGTTTAGATCAGCTGATCCCTACTGCTAGAGGCTTTAAGTTGAGTTGCCTGAACAATGAATCCAGGTTAGTTCCCAGCATCTGTAGCTGCCTACAATCTTCTGCCTTGGCCTCTGCCATGGCCTGGGGCTATTGCTGGAGGAACCAGTTCCCTTGGAGCTTTCTTTGTTTCTTGTGGGTTGAGGTATATGGGACCTTCCCTGCTAGGAACTCTGCTGTAGGTCTGTTCAGATCCTGCTCCTCCCAGTGCTGTGTGGCCAGGGCTGTGCTCCACTCTGCTCTGCATCCCGTGATATAGACTTTTCCTGTCTGCCTTCTGGGTTACCTTTGGCTGTAAACCTCTTTTGCTCTATTGTTCTGTGGCTTCTGCTGCTCTAGACTTTGTTGAGAGTCATTTTTACAGATATTTTGTGGGCTGTGGGGGAAGCACGGGAGCACATGTGTTTGTCCACTCTGCCATCTTGGCTCTGCCCCCCCCCAAGCAAAATTCTTAAAGGTGCTAGTTCTGACAAATTTTATCATACTAGAAAGGCTTTGGATCCAGTCCTGGCAATCATACGTGTACTTTGTTAGGAGCAATCTAATTAAGTACACAGTGGCTCATCACCAGTAACCTGACCATTCAGTCATGAACTTTTTGGCTAAAAGAAAACCACAGAATGGCATTTCTACTGTGTCAGCGACAGAGTACCAAAAAAGGGGCTTGTAGAGGAAAAGTATCCTACAGATTTTAGACATTTTATGTTATGGTTAACTTAGCTGTTGGTACTCTACATGTGAGGTTTCCTTCTTGTGACTGGATATATTACTGAAGGAACTGAATCTTATTGATCTTGACCTCCTTGCTGTAAATAAAGACAGAACACTAAGGGAGGCACCTGTTGAATGGAAGGGCTACTGTAACTTTTCTAGAGAGGCAAATACATGTGTTGATTTTATCATGTTTTCCTGGGCAAAAAAAGGAACATTTTGTGATGCATCTGTCCATCTTGGTTTACAGTACTCAAGATACATATTTGCTAAACTATTCTTGAAAATTGAAGCTTATATGCCAAAAGGAAGTTGCAGAGAATGAATGAGATGAGAAGGAATGAATGAGAAATGAATGAGAAAGGAAAGAACTCTATAAAACTTGATTATCCCCCCTCCCTTCTTCCTATTGAGTTGTGTACACTGGATTGAGGGGATGGCTAACTTTGTGTTTATTAATGGGCTCAAACTTTTTATTTCATTTTAGAATGACTTATGCTTGATAGAGCCTGCAATGAGGATAAGCATTGCCTCCTGCTTGGAGGCCACACAGGAGGAGCTAAGGAGTCAGTGTAATTAGAAGTATGTGACCTGAGGCGACTGGAAGGTTGAAGGTGGGGCTCTGGAATTTGTGAGGCATGAGTCAGGAGCTTTCTGAAATGAATCTCTCCTGGGATTCTACTCTGTCAAATAATGGAGCAAGACCTCTGAGACCCCAAATATCTCTGTGGTCAGAAGTGAAAAGAAGCCTGCGCTTTTGGTGAGTGGAGGAGCAATCACAAGTCTGATTTCACCTGTTCATATCTTTTTTCTTCTCCCTGATCGAACTTCTAAATCTATAGCATTTTATGTCCAGGCAGACACAACTGGCTTTAGGAGACATAACAATTACAATTCTCTTTACAAGAATAATTGTGTGGTTCTTATATTCATGATTATTACTAAGGATTCTAACTGCATTTTGTAGAAGACATTTTTGGTAGTGATATGTTTGTTACTGAATTAAGAAGTCCTCTATAGCGCATCTGTTGACTATTCCATTTAAACCTCTCTAGAGGAAAATCATGTAGTTATTTTGTAGAGTTCAGCTCTGCACATGTGATATGAACAAAGTGAAGAGACATTCAAGTGGTTCTGCCACCTTAATAGACATGGGGGTGCCAGCAGGATAGCCCTTAACATTTTGTGGGTTCCCTTCTTTCAGTAAGTATGTGAACATATGGCAGTCCTCAAAAAACAATATTACATGTAACTCTATCAAAATACAAATCTACTTTTTTGGGGGAGGGGGACTGAACCTGTGATTTTATTGATATAAGGTATATGCATATATACATGTATGCATACATATATGTATATATGTCTATATATACACACATATACACAAATATATTTTTAAATCATTTTATTTTTAATTTATGGAAAGTCTACCAATAGGTGATGCAATGGATAGAGCATCAGTGCAGGAGTCAGGAGGACCTGAGTTCAAATCTCACCTCAGACACTTGACACTCACTAGTTGTGTCACCTTGGGCAAGTCACTTAACCCCAATTGCCTCATCCTGGGTCATCTCCAGTCATCCTGATGAATATCTGGTCACTGGATTCAGATGGCTCTGGAGAAGAAGTGAGGCTGGTGACCTGCACAGCCCTCCCTTACTCAAAAAAAAAAAGTCAAGTGCAAGTCATGTCATTATTTCTCTGATGCCATGGTGTTCTTCAGCAACGAAAGACAAACGCTCTAATAAAGTCTTATTGAGGTACTTAGGGCACCAGGAGGTTAAGTAACTTGTCCAAGGTTCCATAGGGTGTTTCAAAAGTGATTTTTGAACTCATGTCTTCCTAAGACCAGTTCCACTATGTTTTGTTGCTTCTCCATGTGTTAGAAAAATCTTTGCAAAATAAAATATTAGATGTTCTAACACCTAGTTTAGAAGACCGAACTGTGGATTTTGTTTGTTTGTAGCTCTGGTTACGATGAGTAGGTAAGTTTTTCTAACCTACCCATTCCCAATGACTTCAAATTCCATTCTGGGAATTCCAAATATAGACTGATGATTGAAGATAAATAAATAAGACTGATTTTGGGAGTGGGTAACGTTCATCTTGGGGAAGGTTTTTGTTTATTCAGAAACTATCAGTTTTTTTTCCTCCTTTCCAGGCTCCAAACCCAGGAGATGTTTTGGAGCAGGATCCCAGAGCCATCTCCCAGAACTGGGCTCCTGGAGCCTCCCAGAGAGTGACTCATAAGGATTACATGCCAACTTTTCCTTCTAATTCACAAACTTAAACCTTCCCTCTGGAGGACTGAAATTGAGTTTTCTGCCTCCTCATCCATTCACCTGATTAGTTAATTTATAATTACCTTAGATGCTTAGCATAACAAGGTTAGCAGAAGCAGCCTAACAGTTGGGCCATGTGGTATCGAGATGACATCAACAAAAATGAAGGAAAGACATTTTTTCTCTCTCACCATGTGAGTTACTTCCTTGCACTTAGCAACAGGCTCAGCTATGGTATAATTACAAAGCCATTTGTACCCGTTGGAATCAAATGACATCTCCCTCAAGCTGGTTTTGATGTTCTTCTTTCCAGGGTTCGTCATAATTAAGTCTGTTGTCCTGAGTCTAAAATAGAGTTTTCCATGTCAGAAGATATGATCAAAAGTTTAATTACAGAAGAGAAAAAAAGGAAGCATATTTCTTCTCTCAAAGAAAATTAAGGTAAATAGTTTCTTCTTCAGCAAAAATGTATTTACATGTTAGAACTAAAATGAGGAAACTAGGTTAAAGAAATCTTTCCAATCACAGAAGACAAATAGAGTTTGTGGCCTGAGGTCTCTGGGTTAGATATAAGTTATGTGGGGGCATAGCTTGATGCAGGGATATAGCTGGCATGAGAATGACACTGAAATGTAAAAATAGGATATAAGGAAAACGAGATAGTTTGTTAGTTATAGTCAGTATATATCAGGCCCTAACAGAGTTCTTTATTCAGTTTGGATTAGAACTGAATTTAAATTTAAACAGAATTTAAACAGGATCTAGAGAATATGAAAATGATACAAATAACAATGATTTCAAAGAATAAAAAAAACTAGAGCCTTTAAGCAAAGACTGAAAGAAATACACTAAGCCTAAAGTTAAAACTAAGATGATTTTTAGATAGAACTAACATAATTGTTCAAAGTTAGGGAAAAATTCAGCATAAGAATCTTTCCTCCTACATGATGATAAACACAATTCCCTGGAGCTTACCTAGTAAGTCATAGACTGGTTGCAATATACGGATCCACATTGATGAGTATAGCTTTCATCCTGGGAGCTTCCCCATTGCTGACAAAGTTATAGATTCTTATCTAAATTTCAAATGCTTCTTTTCTAAGCTGATCAATTTGGCTAAATTATGTTTGAATGAATGAATAAAGCATTTATTAAGTGCTTAGTATATATTGCACTTCACTAAGACTAGGGATGCAACAGAAAAGTAAGACAGTCCCTGCTCTCTCAAGGAATTGACATATACATTTGTTGAGAATAAGTGAATCAACTTGCTTAATTGTTTAGTATTATGTAGACATAGAATTGTTCATCTTTCTTCCTTCTATTCATCAGTATATGGAAATAAGTGGTGTCTGTATGGCATTAAAACAATTGGTCAATTTATCAGAAAAGAAAATTGAATCAAATTTGTTGTTTGGTATCAAGTGGAAACAAAAAAAAAGTGTGATTGAGTTTTCCTTTATTTTCAAGCTGATATATTTGTTGTCACATAGACTTAGTCTCAAAGTCTTACCTAAACTAAATAATCATTGTCTAATAAGACAATCAACACAAAAAATAATGGTCAAGTATTCTCTATTTTTAGAGTGAAAAAAAGTTTGTTTTGCAGCAAGATGGACACGTTTGTTTGAGTGCCTTAGTTCTCTACAGTGGTTATCATGCAACATGAAAATGGAACCAATGTACATGGTGTTTTATCCTTCCATGCATACATTTAGAGTAGAATAACTGTCCATCTGATTGGTATGATCTAAATATAGCCTTCCCTTTAATATTCCTCTCAGCATTTCTTCAGGTTATCTGTCATTCTTGCTTTTCTCTTCCTACTTATCTCAACCATAAAGTTAATCAGTTCAACACACTCTCATCTACTTTTGAATATCCTGTGCCTTTGTGATATCAGCTTTTATGCCTTGACAACCATAAGCCTTCATTACTGCTACTATCAACATGTCTTGTGTCTTACTTACTAAGTGAAATGAGAAGTTATCACACAACTGAGGGGATTGGGTCTCCTGCAAATTTATGTTCTGAATTTCAAATGGATTCTCACTAGAGCAAGGCTACCCTTCCACTCTAGTCTAATTCATTCTATATCCCACATTCTCAATTCTTGGTTGATGCAAAATTCTCTTCTCTACTCAAGCCTCCCACATATCTGCCTCCCTCCCTCCCCAACTTTTGAGATGAGAACCTCCTTAATACTTTACATTGAAAATAGAAATCAGGTCCTATGATTTCCTTCCTCTTCCTTTTTCTTCATCACAAAACATCATTTCTCACTCCTTGTTCCTTTATTCTAGACTCTAATAATGTTATAGTCCTTCTCCTTGATTAGATCAAGGTCAATTCAACTTCATGTACCATCTCCTATGGTCTTTTTCAGCAGACTGTCCCCTCAAGCACACCTCCCTCCATTTATTCCTTCTTTTCCTGCTGTTTACAAATATGTCTCCTTCATCCTTAAAAGAGGAAAAAAATTTGTATGACCTTACCATCTGCTCAAGTTATCATTCTATAGATCTCTTTACTTTTTCAAACTCTCAAAAAACAACATCAATACCAATTGCTTACACTTCTCCTCATTCCCTTTTGATTTTTAGTTTCTGATCTCATTTATCAACTCAAATTTCTCACTTAGATTATGAACTCCTTGAGGGCAGTGGCTATCTTTTGCCTCCTTTTGTATCCCTAGCACTTTGCATAGTGCTTGACACAGAATAGGCCCTTAATTATTGATTGATTGGTTGATCTTCAATGCTAGCAACAATCTCTAATCAAATCTGGTGATATCTCAATTCTCAATCTTCTTTACCTCTGTGGCTGTGGCACAGTTGGACACACTTTCTCCTGAGTAATCTTTTCTTTTCTGAATTTTTTATGCATTGGAATTCAGATCTTCTTGACTTCAGGCCCAGTGCACTATTCACTGAACCAACTACCTGCTTCTGAACAAGAAAAATAATCATTCTAAGTCCATCTTACATAAAAGATTGAGTCTCTTACATTCATGCCATTGAAAGAAAGAGAGCATGCTTTAGGCAAATTGTACTTCATGGTAATTGAGTCTTGATGGGAACACCTTTCATGGACATTTCTCAGAAACCTGCTCTGTCTCAATTGCTTCTTGGTTTTATTTCTCTCAGCTCTCTTGGCAAAGTCCTGGCACTCCCCTTGTCACTACTGCTCCCTTAAACCTCTGCAGCTATTGTTTACTGGAGACCAGTCTTCTTCCATTGTTGCTTTTCCATGACATTGTGATGTAATTGAAAGAGCACTAAATCTGGGTTGGTCCTGTTGCTTTTTTTACTGTTAATTGGGCAAATCATAACTTCTGAGCCTAAATTTACTAATCTACAAAATGAGCGTAGGACTACATGATCTCTAAGAGTATGTATAGCTCTAAGGTACTTCTGAGAGGAAGCATGACAAAGTAGATAGAGTCCTGTGCTTGGAGTCAGGAAAACCTAGGTGCAAGTATTGCCTCTCATGTTTACTAGCTATGTGACTCTATGTGTGTTTGGGGGTGATCAGGAAGGAGTAGCACTCCTGGTGTGATGGCATTCCAAGCTCTTTTCAGGGCTGCTCATCCACTTTCAGTTTCCATCTTTGACCTCACTCTCACCTGTAGCTCCAAGAAGCTGTAGTATATACAGTGACTCTACTCTAGTAAACCATCTCTGCAGACAGGATAAATGAGGTTGAGGGTAATTGACAGTCCTCCAACCTCTCCATTGGTGAGTCAAGGGAATGTCTGCTCCAAGCATGTAAAGACTTTCATTGCCTGAATGAGTAGAGAAAAATAATTTTTTTTTTCAAACAGACATGAAAGTGCCAGAAGCAGACATTGTGGAGTGCTTAAACTTGGTGAGACATCAAAGACACCAAGGTCATCCACTATGTTCCAGACAAGACAGCTTGACTTTTGTCCTGCCACTGGATTTCAATAACTCAGGAAGGAAGTGTGAAGCTGATGACTTTGCATAACTGTCTTAACTTAGAACCAATTCACATTCAAATCAAGACTTCACCCCATGAAGTCATTGGTCCTCTTTGAAAATGAAGGACAAGCATGTGCATGCATGAGTGTGTGTGTGTTCCTGTCCACTGAGCTGCTGCCACCATTTTCTGGAGTATCTGCATTTTTCACTGACATATCTTCATATTTCTCCATTGAGGAGTCTTATTAATTTTTTTTAATGCATCTCAACACATTATCAGCTCTTTTGTTGGAGAGATCTCACCACATCTTGGACAAAATTAGTAACTCTCCCTCCTTTGTCCCCAAACACCCAACCCTCAACCACTCCCAGCTAAGTGACTCCTTCAAACTTGGTGAAGTTACATGGCCTAGGTGCTAGACCTCAGTGACACAGCTGTAGTTGAAAAGAATTCCCTTGCCCTCACTTATCTGGTAATGAGGACTAGAAGACATATGACATGGAAGGAATGAAGAAAAAAGAAAGTCTTGATAGGTATTTGAGTTACTCTTTTGTGTGTTTCACTTCATTCACATTTCTGGGCCTTCAAAATAGCATTGACAGCACTGCAGTCACAACAGTGAAAAGAAATCAAGAGTGGTAGCAGAAAAATTACCAGTCAGGTAGCAGGAAGCTGGGAGAAGGAGTATTGACAGTGATGGAAAATCAACTGGAAGAGAGGGAGAAATTTTTGGGTACTCCTGGGTTTTGTTCTTCTTTCTTTGTCCTAGTCACTCATTTGCTCATTCATTCATCATCCACTGATTGCTACTTGCAAAGCATTTTATTAACCATGGAGAAAATACAGTGATAATTAGGATATGATCCCTGACCTCATGAAACTTATAATTTAAGCACGTATTCAAACAATAACAGTCAAACAATGACACTTAAAGGGGTGTGAATTTTGAGATTTTGAAAATAAGATGATTTTCTCTGGTTTCACTTTTTTCACCTGTACAAATGAGGGAATCAGATTAAATGGTCCTTAGGGACTCTTCCAGCTTCCAGTTCTATGACTCTCTCTATATATACTCTTCTTGAATGTGTGAATCCCCAAGCTTTGCTCAGAAGCAAAGAAGATGGCCACAGGGTAGCCAAGAGCTGAGCTACCATTCCTGGGACCCTCAGCAAATAGCTTTACAGCTTCAGCTAAAGCTGAGCAGAGCTGCTCTTAAGATGCCAACAAATTGAGGGTCCAAACAATTGGGATACCCTTCCTCATTCTGCCACTCTCTTGGTCAGCTCAGTGGAGTTACTTAGCTGTGACAGAAAGAAGCAAAATGGGATGGGAATGATATTAATGTTTGTTGTATAATCCATCATGGGGAATGTGTCAGAAAGCATACCTTTATCTTTAGCTGGCAAGGATACAAGTATGATAGATAATTCCCACAAGAAAGAATCATATTTCTGATCCTACCATACATATTTATCAACACTTATTTGACTGTTTTACTCCAAAATGTTAATAGGCAAGAGCTTAAAAGGAATATAAAATTAGATTCTTCATAATCAAATGAAAATACTGTGGCTCCATAGAATTTGCTTACATGGGATGATGGCTTTCACAGCCAAATGTCACCAACTTAAAAAAAATTATTATTAAAATGTATTCCCCTTTAATCCTTTGCAAATCAAGTGCTTATTTTTACAAAAAGAAGAAACCTACTTCACTATAAAGATGAACACAATAATTTCTCAGAGAATCTTTGCAATAGGGTATGTTTAACATGTGGCAAAGAAACTGATTCTAACGTTTATTTTAGTCCCAGAAATGTAGAGACTACATATAGTTCAATTCAGCAAACATTTATTAGGCATCTACTACATTTAAGAAATGATGTTACATGCTAGAAAATAAAAAGGAAAAAAAAGCTCTTGCCCTCAAATAGTTTATATCCTAATGGAATCAGATAAAAGATTAGATAGGTAGATGATAAAATAGATAGATATAGATAGATAATAGATATAAATAGGTGACAGATATAGATAGATGATAAATATATAGATCATTTAGACAGAGACAGAAGATATAGATTTAGATAAATGATAGACATAGATAAATGATAAATGGAGATAGACAAATGAATCAACAAACAGATAGACAGGCAGATAGACAGATAGACAGACAGACAGATAGATAGATGGATAGACAGATTTGAAAAATATAACTTCTACTTTCAGGATGCTGATGACCATAATACTAATGCACTTATATTGCATTTCTAACTTCATAAAAATGTTTTCCTCACAATAAGTGAGAAAAGTGGTTTGAATGCTGTTAAACTCCTTTCCCCCATTTAATAGCTAAGGAATCTAAAATTTTGAAAGGCTAAATGATTTATCCATGAAGGAGGGTGAAGAGGGGAAGTTAATGTTGGATATTGTGTGTGTGTGTGTGTGTGTGTGTGTGTTGGCATGTGGAGGTTAGTGAGGAAACGTATCTGTGGCAAGATTTGAACTCATCTTTTGTCCACTATAAGTACACATCCCGGGTCAAACAGTACCTTTCAAAGTCACTTAGTCCTAGGAATTACTTAAGAGGCTTAATAAGAAACTACCTGACCAAAAATATCAGCCCCATCTCCTTACATTCCACCAAAGGTTTTCCATCTTCAGGAATCTCCATTCACTAAAAAATTACAGCAGCTGTGAGAGTATTGATGTGGCAATCACCAATAGAAAACATAATAAGGATTAGTTAACAGATACTTGAGAGCAGAAGAGAACCTTGGACAGGTCTCTGAGGATGTTGGAAGAGCAAACACTAAAAGGGAGGGAATAAAAGGATACGAAAAGAAATGCAGTAGACAACTTTTCCTACTCTATCTTTGTTTTCTTTTCCTTAAGCCCAGGACAATCTTATTTGCCACCTAAGTTTCATATTCCTGTCCTTGATGATATTATTAGGCTTATGAAAATCACTTCAGACTAAAATGCTTGCCCTTCAGGGTGAACTCTGAACAAGACTGTGAAATAGGTGAAACTGATCTTCACAGTTCTTCCACTTAATTGTTAATGTACTCCTATGAACTTATCCCCTTCTCCTCCCCCAATGATAAAGCTGTCATTTTGCTCCCCAATGTTGCGCCACTAGGTATCTGCTAATTATACATACAACTCTTAGAAACTAAGTTTACATGCAATGACTAATTGACTATTGACTCATTGACCATTTGACTAGTATTGAATTTGTAGTGTACTACCTTTCTTCATAAATTTTTTTTTCCAGACAAACTTATGTATAACCATATCTCCTCCTTCTTGTACTTTTGAAGTTAATTTTTTAAAACCATTTTCAATAGAGGCAAGGGTATGTGACAGTATCTAGGATTTAAACCCCAGCTTAATTACTACCTTTATGATATTGAGTATATGACAAAACCTGTCTAGGTCTCATTTTCATCTGTAAGAATGAAGTGTTGAACTTAAATCATCTCTGAAGTCCCATCAAACTCTAAATTTATCCCATGACATTAAATACATATATCCCTATTCAATTTTATTTATGTAGACTTGGCTTAATATACTAGGCTGTCGATCATTTTGGATCCTGAATCTCAATGTCTTATATCTCCAAATTTTGTCTTCTTTGAAGTTGAAAAGCAGCATATTATCTATGCCTTTATAGAAATAACTGAATATATGTTCATTTGAATAGTATAGAGAGAAGAACAGATCCCCAGGCACTTCAGTAGTGACCTTTTTCCAACTTGATTTTCAACTATCAACAATGACTTAGTCTGGATATTCATCCAACTGATTTTGAATTCATTTAATTGCAATATAACACAGACAGTGGCTATCTCTCCAACTTTTTGACAAGAATAATGAGATATTTTATCAAATGTTCAGCTACATTCTACCCATAGCTTTTCCCTGACTTATTAATTTAGAAGCTTTACCAAAAGAAGAAAAAGATCATAACTCATTCCTGATGAAACTATGAGGGCCTTTTATTATCAATGCTTTCTAGGCAATTCCTTTTAAAACACGTCTTTTTTTATTCAACTTTAAAGATATACTTTTCCTTTAGGCTTTTGGATACTTACCATTGATTTGTGAGGATTAAGTTGTTGACCCAAATCATATGATCATGTGATCATAGGAACATAGACAAATCTGGATGGGACGTCAGAGGACATCTTTTTCAATGAACAGATTTTTATAATAAATTTTCATCGATATCCTTTGTTTTGTTTTTAAAGCATTGCCTGAGTTTCCCTCTATATCTCTCTCCTACTTCTCAGTCACTTCCCTCATAACAAATAATTTTAAAAGTGGATGAAGAAGGGGTTTGGGGTATCAGTAAAACCAAGCATTATATACATTTTTTTGACATTACATGAAATGTTCTACACATGTGGAACTCCCAACCTCTGTAAAAGAGAAGCACAAATTCCTTATTTTGTAGATGGGAAAATGGAGGCCCAAGAAAGTGAAATGATTGTCCAAGGTCACACAGGTAGTTAGCATCAGAAGCTGGATTAAAATGTACCTCTTCTGTCTACAAATCTTCTTCCTTGTTTTTAAATTGCTGAGATTGTATTGTTTTACTGCTGCTCATCTCCCTATTTTCTCATGATGAAGCTAACAAAGTGATTAATGGTTAATATACATGAAAAATGATCATGACCAAATTATAAAATGTCAAAAAAATTCAGTAACATCCAGTTAGACACATAGACAATGAAATTACTATACTTTCAGTTCCTTTGACTTGGAATACCAGTTTGGCCTTTTGGACAGATGTCAAAAATTGCTGGAATTTTTTTGTTTATTCTACTTGATGCTAGATTCTCAGGGAGCTTCTATGGTTAAATGGGACCATTTTGCATCTGAATTTAGCACAGAGACATTTGCTGTTTCTGCTATTCTCTTGCCTGCTTTTTGTAGTGCTTGGATCACATAATACCTGCTATTCATTTTTTAGGTGCAAAGAAATGTCATGAGGGGAGATTAATTCTCTCTATGTACCTTGCTATATCCCTGAGGGGGAACCATGTGCTCCATGCAGATCACCATGCAATGTTGTAAAGCCCAGAGTATACTTTTCACCTTCAACACTTTCTGGAAGGGCAAATTTACTAGCAGAAATGAACTAATTTTCATAGTAGCAGATAATGGGACTTAGTCACTGGCACAGTTAAAAATACCGATGAAAATAGATTTTCACAATCTGGTGAAAAACCCATTTTTTTTTGTACTTTCATGTGGAACTGCCAATCTAAAAAAATAACTAAGCAGCATTCATACAAGTTTTCTAAGATCTCAGGATTTCAGGGCTATGGTACAGGAAACAATCTGATAAACATTTAGTATGTACTTACCAGGGCTAGGTCCTAGAGCTACATTACCCTCAAGGAGCTTCCATTCTACTGTATGTAAACAGTGAATGTATAAAAAAATAAATTCAAATATATTATATAAAATAAAGCATTCTTCCTCCCTTCCTTCTTCCCTCTTTCCTTCCCTCCCTCCCTCCTTCTTTCTTTCATTCTTTGCTTCCTTCAGTTTTCTTTCTTTCTTCCTTTCTCTTTTCTTTTGATAATGGGACAATATCAACTGACAGGAAAGGTTCCATTTAAGGACATAAAACTTTAAATGAGTCTTGAAAAATACCGAGGAGTCCAAGAGGTGAAGATGATGAGGAAGGACATTCTAGGCCTGGGGAATAGCTTATATTGAGAGTTGTCTCACATATACTTCCTTCAATTGCTACTTGAATGAAGAAAAATTCGAAAAATTCCCTGCTTCCCTAAACTGCCATTGCTTAAAAGGATCTGAACTGCAGGAAAACATTTTCTTTATTTTGGTGGACATGGTGGGGTGCTTTTGTATGGCTACAGTCTCCAAAGAGTATCAAACAAAGGGAAACATAGATGCACACAGTGAGTAGGCTGACACACATCACGAATTATGGATTATGCCTGAGAAAGCTTGGTACTCAGAGAATGGAGGGTGGAAGGGGTTGGAATAAGGAATCAGATGATGGGGGTTGGGGATATGGGATTTGAATGATGAGACCTACAGGGTTTCAGAATCACTGAGATATGTAGGGTATGTCCAGATGTGAGAATGTTCACCACTGATTGGAAAGCATTGCTCTTCTTCCCAAGGAAAGCTAGACATTGGGCTAGAGACAAGTACAATATGAAATAGAAGGCACATAGTCAGATGGTCAAATGGAAGGCTACATTTCTCTACTCCTCTTTCCTCCGAAGGCTGAATATTAACCAGGAAATAGCACAGTAGAAGATGGAAATTACGCTACCATCTTTCTCCTTTCTCTTCCCTCAAAGGGCAGGTACAGAATAAGATACAAGGTCTGAGGTCAAGGATGGGGGGTTATGTGTCATTTTTCCTCTCACCATGGGTTTTTCACATCATGATTGGGACATCAGGATGGCAACAAGATGTGGAATTTGCCTTGTACTAGCATAGATGGAAGTTATTCCAATGTAGCCTTACCTCAGAGGACATGCACAGTTCCTTTTTTCACCTGAAGCAGATTGGGTATAGTAGGAAGTATAAGAATCCATGTACATGGGGAAGTCTCTTTGTAGCGTAAGAAAGTCAGCTAGCTGGTTCCCTTGCTGTCTTCCCTCAAGGGCCGGGAATGGTAGAAAATGGAATACACTGGAGTACTAGAATATTTGAGTTTAAGGGATCTATCAACAATATTTATTGAGAATATATTGTTTGCCAGGAACTGTGCTAGGAAATTAGAATACAAATTAAGTGAGACTTCCCATTCACTCAAGGACTTCATATTCTAGGAATAAGATGACGAATTCACAAATAAATAAAAACAGGCTTTATTGGTATATGCATGTGTGTTTATACATACATATATATTAACTGTATATGTTTAAGATATATATATATATATGTATAGGAAATACACATACACAGATATATATGCACACAATGCACATATACTTTTTTAGAGACATAAGAATGTTCATTCCTGGTCATATCCAAAACATTCTGTGTGTTCCTATATTTAGCCAGTAAATAAATATATTGATGGTCATGATGATTAGAAGAATGGTTGTTCCCTTGACAATAATAGAGTAATTAAGACAAGGGGCAGGTTTAGGGGAAAAATTGATAAATTTGATCAATCAAGATGCCTCAAGGACATTTGAATGGAGCTATTCAGTGAGAAGTTTTTAGATTTAAGATGGCTGAATGTGTAGATTTAGGAGATATGTTCAAAAAGGTTATAGTTGGACCATGGGAATGGGTGAGATAAATAACAGATTCTGTGGAAAGTGAAGAGTACAGGTCCCAGGATACAACTCTGGCGCACACTTTCTTATTGGAGGTAGGACATGGATAATGACACTAAAAAGGAGACTGAGGAGTCAGAAAGGAACAAAGAAAAACCTCGAAAAAATAGACACAAAAACTCAATCCAGTGAGGAGACAGTGTTCATAAGGAGTGCATAGTCTATTGTGCCAAATGTTGTACAGTAGTCAAGAAGGATGCGGACTTAGAAAAGACCATTTAAGAATAAAGACATCAGTTCTTCCAGAGAAAACTCTCACGCTGCCATTGCAGATGTGTCTCTTGTGATCCCTGAGAAATTTAAACACATTTTGAGAGTGCTGAATACCAACATTGATAGACAGTGGGAAATAGCTTTTGCTATCACAGCCATCAAGCGTGTGGGTGAAAGATATACTCATGTAGTCCTGAGGAAAGTAGACATTGACTTTACCAAAAGGACTGGTGAGCTCACTGAAGATGAGGTGGATATTCACCATCATACAGAATCCCCAGCAATACAAGATTCCAGATTGGTTTCTTAACAGGCAGAATGATGTAAAGGATGGAAAATATAGCCAGGTTCTGGCCAATGATCTGGACAATAAGCTTTGTGAAGATCTGGAGTGACTGAAGAAGATTCTGGCACATCGTGGGCTTTAGCACTTCTGGGGTCTCCCATTCCAAGGCCAGAACACCAAGACTACAGGCCACAGGGGTTATACTGTGGGTATGTCCAAGAAGAAGTAAACAACTTCACTGGCTTTGCCTATTAATAAATAGTTTATAACAACAAAAAAGAATAAAGAGATCATTGGTAAACCTGGAGAGAGCATTTTCATCTGAATGGTAGGGTCAGAAGACAAAATGCAAATGGTAATGAAAATTAGTGGGAGATGAGAAAATGGAGACAAGAATGTAGACAACTTTTTATTAGGAGCTTGACTATGGAAGGGAGTAGAAATATAGACTGGGAACCTCACAAGAAAACAAGGTCAAGTGAAGGTTTTTGTTGTCATTGTTGTTTTGTTTTAGGATGGGGGAGATTTGGGCAGGTTTGGCATTTTTCCTAAAGATTATGAGGAAGGAAATTGTAGAAGAGGAGAGATGGAAAATTAGTAAGAAGGATGCAGGGATTGATTAAGATTTCTGGAGAACATAGGAAGCTTTTGGCTTCAAGGGCGCAAGTGGAAGGGCAAACACAAGTAAAAAGGAGGTCCATCCAATCCTCTAAGACTGAAGCAAAGGAGAAGTGAGCAAGGGATAATGTTAATGTGATTTCAAATGTAGAATTAAGGAATAGAATGATTTTTCCAGAGATGTTCTCCTTTTCTTTTCAGTGAAATATAGAGTGAGGTGTTCAATTGAAAGGTGGTGGTATGGTGGCTTAAGGAGATTTGAAACAGACATTGAGAAGAGTGCTAAAGAAAGTGGATGAGGGGAGATGAAAAAAGATTGGCATTCAGAGGTGAGGTTATAGATAACACTGGATATGCATTGCCACCATCAGCATTCTTATACAGTTTCCTCCAGTAATATTCTGTATCATAGGAGCAGAAAAGGTAGATGGTAGCAATAATTCAATGTTAGGATTTGGAAAGCAATGAGTCGTGTTAGGACAAGGGAGAGAGCAGTGTAAAATTGAACTTTCTAACTATCAGTGAAGAGATATGTGGGGAAAAACTATAACACACAACACAAGCAATGACCATTTAATTGACATGATAAGCTATCTTTAAGTATTTGGATAGTTGTAAAGTGGAACTTGCTCTTTGTGGGTCCATAGGGCAGAACCAGGGTCAAAAGGAGGAAATTTCAAAGTGGGAAATTTAGGATTGATAAAATGATAAAATTACAGCTGGTCAAAAGTAGAATGGGCTATCTGAAAAAAAACAGGTATGATATAGTAGAGATTCCTTTCATGTATCCATTGGACTAAATTACTGCTGAGACTTTTGTCAACTTTCAAATTCTGTGATTCAGTGATTTTGTGATCATTATTTTCTAAGATAATGGTGCTGCCTCATTCCTCAATCCCAAATGACTTCATTTGGAATCAACAATGTTGTTCTGACCCATTTATTCTCATTATAGTTGAAGATTTTGCCAGTCTTTCAATATTCATCCTAAGGGCTCCCCGTGTCCTTAGGATAGTCATAAACTCCAATGAAATATTTTATTCTCAGAGTGCAGATAAATGGACTATATGACTAAGGAAGATAAAAAAGAATACTATTTTTGGAGTCAGAGGGCAGAGATTCAAATCAAACTTCTGATACCACCTGTGTAAGTTGCTTAACCTCCTTGGTCCTCAGTTTCCTGACATATAAGTGAGAGGATTGGACCAGATTGTCCCTGAAGTTCCTTATAGCTCTAGATTTAAGGTGCAGTTCCTCTGTTCTGTGAACATTACACAACATATATTCAGAAAACTTTTGTCTGTCCCATGAAATCTATTGGACATTTGCCCAAAAGCAAAAAATTGGGATAATCTTTTAAAATGACAATGTAATATATACATGGGGCATATGTTTTTGCTGTTCTGTGGTGTCTGATTTTTTTGTGATCCCATTTGAGGTTTTCTTAGCAAAGATACTGGATAATTTTCCATATCCTTTTCTCCTCATTTTACAAATTAGAAAACTGAGACAAACAGGGTTAAATGACTTGCCCAGGGTCACACAGCTAGTAAGTGTCTGAGGCTAGATTTGAATTCATGAAAGTGAGTCTTCCTAATTCCAAGCCAATTGCTCTATCCATCATTCCACCTAGCTGCCTTCACATGCCTCACAAGAGTATCATGGGCTAGCTGAAACAAAGAGTATACTGTATATTACATAGAAAGAAGGTACATCAACATGGAAAAGGACCTTCATTACTTTTCCATGTTGTTCAGTAGAAATGTTAATTAAAATATCCTAACAGACCAGTCTAGGGAAGTCCATGCATGGATGCAAACCAAACTGATACAATCATTTGACTTATCAGATGTTCATTACAAAGTGACCTGATTGCACAGTCACTTGGCTCTCTGGTATTTGCGAAGTTTTTCATGCTTTAAAGGGGTAGGAAAGATTAGGATCCACTCGCTTTTATTATTTCTAGGAGAGTAATACTGCTGCCCTGTGGTTGGTTCTAACAGACTGTGATGTATTGCAAAGCAGTCAAGATATCTCCTCCTAAAGATGATGAGTGACTTATGACTACTTGTCACATTGACTATATGCTTTGCCAAACAATGGTAGTCTTTTTTTCTTATTTAAGTGAAATATTTCAGATCAAGTTTCAAGAAAATTTCTGAATGCTTCATTGCTTGCTACATTCAGACTTTATTTTCCCTTTTCTAGTCATCCTGCATCTACAAGCACCACGTAACATAGATCCAAGTAAGATGAAATTGATTTGTCCACAGAAATTTATCATTAGATGTATTTCCTTCTGATATTACTCAATTCTTTGAGTCAACTTCTCTTAGTGACTAATTTGGGGAATTTCCTTTACTGATTGATAAATGTGTTGGACCAGCAATTCTCAATATACCATTAAAGAGAACTCGGCACTTCTTATGACTTGAGTCACTGCCTAGTTGTTTTTCTTCCCCACAAAGTGACATGGATGGCTCTGTCAGATTGAGCAACTGCTGGATAAATTAATGGATTTCAAATTACCATATGCTTTCTCCTCCTGGCAATACATATCCAACTAACAAAGAAGCTGCCTGCGTTTCTGTGGCAGCTAAGTGTCTCTCTTGTAATCTTTCTACACCTGCATACATAACATCCCAAGCCAGTAGATTGCAGCATCCTCTAGGTTTGTAAGCAAATGACTGTGGCTGCTATAAGCTCATTGGAGAATCAGCAAAATTGTTTTAGGTAAAATATACTACAGAAGAAAAGAAAATCTAATCAGGATATTGTTATTTTGACACATTTTGTTACTTTTTTCGAAAATGCCTTCATAATTTTCCTTTTGACATGATCTCAGTATCCAGTAAAAAGCTAAGAATTTTTCATCTCCCTGACAGGTCTCCATTAATAAAACAACAATCTTTTGTGTGTAGTAATCTTTAATCTTATTTTGTCACACACTTCTCAGTAGCATTTCCACTCGTTTTACAGTATAATTTATGGCACTGAAACAACTCCTTGCCCTGAAAAAGGTCAGTCTGTCAAGGTTTACTTGTCTTTGAAGAAAAGTAATAGAGCATTATTTATGAACCAAAGAATGCACTTCAATACTTTAATCAATCAGGAAGATACTTGTATTATTGTATCCTTTGCCAAAAAAAAAGAAAGAAAAAAGAAAGAAATATCACGACCAAAGGATACATCAACCTTGCTTTCCCTTTCATGTTGAAAAGGCCTCTTACCTTTCATATCTATTTTTGCTTTTGTGTTTATGGCAATATGGAAATAACATGCCTGATGGTGTCTGATATCAGGGAACAATTTGTAAATTATGAGGAAAGGATTGATCTTTTTTAAAGATCATAGAGTCTCTGGACAGATTAACTAACCTCATCCAATATGCTCATCACATGAAACTCATCTGATAAAATGAAGGGGGACATGCAATTAAAACCTGGAGGATGGAGGGATAATTGAAGAGCTTTAAATCAGTGTCTTGTGGAGAAATCAGCAAAATAAGAGCTATTCTCATATTGCTGCACAGAAGATCCCCAAACATAGCCCCAGTTGGTCCCCATATGTTTTTAGAACCTACCACAATCACAAATTAGAGCATGCAGTGTAGGGAAATGACTTAGTACTTCATTTGAGAAAACAGTCACATTTTGAATTAAGTGTCTCAAATAAGGATTTAATTTAGGTTTAGTAAGATTGTGGCATGTGAATGAAATGGCAATAGATTGCCAACATTTCTTTTATTAAAGTTTAACAAGTGTGTAATAAGATGCATATCTACTACAAAATGGTTAGACATAAGTACATATGTTTGGGAGTAATTAATTATAAATCATGGGATTTTGTGACAAATATAAAATATTATTTAAAATTAATTGAGAAAGACTGGAGCTATAGAAAAACTCAAGAAAATTCTATCGCATTGGTAAATTATATCAACATTGTCCAGTTTCATCTTTTTTTTTCTTTTTTCTTTCTTTCTTTCTTTAACTTTTAACATTCATTTTCACAAAATTTTGGGTTCCAAATTTTCTCCCCTTTTGTCCCCTCCCCCCCCAAACACCAAGCATTCTAATTGCCCCTATCACCAATCTGCTCTCTCTTCTATCATCCATCTCTGCCCTTGTCTCCATCTTCTCTTTTGTCCTATAGGGCCAAATAACTTTCTATACCCCTTTACCTGTATTTCTTATTTCCTAGTAGAAAGAACAATACTCAACAGTTGTTCCTAAAACTTAGAGTTCCAACTTCTCTTCCTCCCTCCCTCCCCACCCATTCCTTTTGGGAAGGCAAGCAATTCAATATAGGCCAAATCTGTGTAGTTTTGCAAATGACTTCCATAATAGTCGTGTTGTATAAGACTAACTATATTTCCCTCCATCCTATCCTGTCCCCCATTACTTCTATTCTCTCTTTTGATCCTGTCCCTCCCCATGAGTGTTGACCTCAAATTGCTCCCTCCTCCCCATGCTCTCCGTTCCATCATCCCCCCCACCCTGCTTATCACCTTCTCCCCCACTTTCCTGTATTGTAAGATAGGTTTTCATACCAAAATGAGTGTGCATTTTATTTCTTCCTTTAGTGGAATGTGATGAGGGTAAACTTTATGATTTCTCTCACCTCCCCTCTTTTTCCATCTGCTAAAAAGTTTTTTGCTTGCCTCTTTTATGAGAGATAATTTGCCCCATTCCATTTTTCCCTTTTTCCTCCCAATATATTTCTCTCTCACTGCTTGATTTCATTTTTTAAAAATATGATCCCATCCTCTTCAATTCACTCTGTGCACTGTCTCTATGTGTGTGTGCGTGTGCATGTGCAAGTGTGTGTGTATAATCCCACCCAATACCCAGATACTGAAAAGTCTCAAGAGTTACAAATATTGTTTTTCCATGTAAGAATGTAAACAGTTCAACTTTAGTAAGTCCCTTATGACTTTTCTTTGCTGTTTACCTTTTCATGCTTCTCTTCATTCTTGTGTTTGAAAGTCAAATTTTCTTTTCAGCTCTGGTCTTTTCATCAAGAATGCTTGAAAGTCCTCTATTTCACTGAAAGACCAATTTTTCCCCTGAAGTATTATACTCAGTTTTGCTGGGTAGGTGATTCTTGGTTTTAGTCCTAGTTCCTTTGACTTCTGGAATATCCTATTCCATGCCCTTCAATCCCTTAATGTAGAAGCTGCTAGTTCTTGTGTTATTCTGATTGTATTTCCACAATACTTGAATTGTTTCTTTCTAGCTGCTTGCAATATTTTCTCCTTGACCAGGGAACTCTGGAATTTGGCCACAACGTTCCTAGGAGTGTCTCTTTTTGGATCTCTTTCAGGAAGTGATTGGTGGATTCTTTCAATATTTATTTTGCCTCCTGGTTCTAGAATCTCAGGGCAGTTGTCCTTGATAATATCATGAAAGATGATGTCTAGGCTCTTTTTTTGATCATGGCTTTCAGGTAGTCCCATAATTTTTAAATTGTCTCTCCTGGATCTATTTTCCAGGTCAGTTATTTTTCCAATGAGATATTTCACATTATCTTCCATTTTTTCATTCTTTTGGTTTTGTTTTGTGATTTCTTGGTTTCTCCTAAAGCCATTAGCCTCCATCTGTTCCATTCTAATTTTGAAAGAACTATTTTCTTCAGTGAGCTTTTGAATCTCCTTTTCCATGTGGCTAATTCTGCTTTTGAAAGCATTCTTCTCCTCATTGGCTTTTTGAACCTCTTTTGCCAATTGAGTTAGCCTATTTTTTCAAGGTGTTATTTTCCTCAGCACTCCCCTGGGTCTCCTTTAGCAGGGTGCTCACCTGTCTCCCATGCTCTACTTTCATCTCTCTCATTACTCTTCCCAGCTCTTCCTCCACCTCCCCATCCTGACCTTCAAAATCCCCTTTGAGCTCTTCCATGATACGAGCCCATTGGGTGGGCTGGGATACAGAAGCCCTGACTTTTGTTTCCTTCCCTGATGGCAAGCACCGTTCCTCCTCATCAGAAAGGAAGGGAGGAATCATCTGTTCACCAAGAAAGCAACCCTCCATAGTCTTATTCGTCTTCCCTTTTCTGGGCTTCCTCCCAGCCAGTGACCCGACTTCTGAGTTTTCTTTCCACCCTCACCACGCCTCCAGATCAGCCCAGCCAGCACTTGAGGTCTGAGATTCAGATGCTGCTTCCCAGCCTCAGGGCTTTGGGCAGGGGCAGGGCTGCTATTCAGTGTGAGATTAAGTTCAGCTGCTCAGGCGGGGACAGGGCCACCTCACTGGCTCAGTTCCCTCAGGGGGTTTATGCAGAGACCTTCAACAATGGATCCAGGCTCCTGCCTGCTTGGGGAGCCCTGGTGTGCTCCCACCTCTGCTGCTGCCTCCTGAGGGGCCCTGAGTTACGGGGGCACCCCACTCCCCTTCGGCAAGCCTAGAAGACCCTCTCACCAACCTTTGGGGCCCATGGGTGGAAGGACCCGCACGGCCTCTGGAGATTCCATCCCTGAATCCTGCTTGGATCCGCTCCTCTCAGTGCCAACCAAGGCAGGGCTGGGCTGGGCTCATCTGGGGCGCGACGGACCTTTCATGTCAGGTCTCTCTGGAACAGAAATCTCATCTTCTCCATTGTTCTGCGGCTTCTGCTCCTCCAGAAGTTGTTGCTCCAGAATCTTTTTTACAGATATTTTATGGGCAGTGGGTTCGGAGCTAGTGTATGTGTGTGTTTCTACTCCACCATCTTGGCTCCCGAACACACCTTCCAGTTTCATCTTAATACCACTCTAAAATCAGCATGTCATTGACCAGAAACTAAAATGATGAAACACGGAATTAAATTGGGAAAGAACTTTGCTCTTCTTTCAGAGCATGAAGGGGCACTAAATAGTGAAAATCTCTTTTGGGGATTAGAGAGTGGAGAAATCAGAAGAATTATATACCTAAGATTCAGTGTAGAAGAGGGATCTGGGATCTAAAATGCATGCTCTCTGTCCTAAAACTGGGGGACTTCAACTTACATACTGATGTCCCCTTCAATATTCATCCTTAATTCTTCATTCATCAACTTCTTTTTTATTTGATCTGTAAGTTCATTCTACTTCAGTACCATGCAAAGATACTCACAAGTCTGGTACCTCCACAGTCTAATTGAAATTCTCTAATCTGAGTATAATGCCTTCTCTTTCCTCCTTTTTCTGTGCCTTACTATTCCTAAATACATACTCTGCCTTCATTGAAACCTCCTGTCACTCCACCCCTCCCTGATTTCACAGACTCTCATCTCTGCTCTGGTCAAATTCAGAATCTTGACCCTTTAAATTAACCTGTTTGACTTATCAATCTTCTTGGTCCTTGAATTCCATGCCCCTTTATCTTATCATCTCTCTTTCTCACTCTCTCTGTCTCTGTCTGTCTCCTGTCTCTCTCTCCCCCTTTGCCCCAACTTTAAACATCTCTTTATTCACTGACTCATTTGTTATCTTTCAAACATCCCTGCAACTCTCCTTCCATCTTTTAAAAAATAAACTGCTTTTCCTCTATCATTCCCTTCTAGATATTCTACCATACCAAGGGGTCCAGGATGTGTATGCTCATCTTTCATTGATGACAAAGACCATGCCATCAGAGAAATAATGACATGACTTGCACTTGACTTTGTTTTGAGTGAGGGAGGGCTGTGCAGGTCACCAGCCTCACTTCTTCTCCAGAGCCATCTGAATTCAGTGACCAGACATTCATCAGGATGACTGGAGATGACCCAGGATGAGGCACTTGGGGTTAAGTGACTTGCCCAAGGTCACACAGCTAGTGAGTGTCAAGTGTCTGAGGTGAGATTTGAAATCAGGTCCTCCTGACTCTTGCATTGGTACTCTATCCACTGCACCACCTAGCTGCCCCTCCAAGATGCTGCACTGCATTTTCATGGATCATTCTTAAATGATGGCTTCTTCTTAGCCTTTTTTGCTGGTTCTTGATCCATGTCATGTCCACTAACCAGAGTGCACCCCAGTACTATGTCCTGTTCCTTTCCCTCTTTGCATCTCACTTTGTGATCTCATCAGCTCCCATGATCTCAATTATCTTCTCTATCATGCTCTGTCTTCAGAGTTGTAGTCCTACATCACCAGCTGCATTTTTGGACATCTTCAACTGGATGTTCCTTAGGCATCTCAAACTCAACATCTCTGAAGCAGAACTTGGTATTTTTTTTCCCTAGGCCTTCCCTCTTTCCTATCTTTCTATTATTTCCAAAGGCACTGCCTCCTTCCAAATCATCCAGGCTCTCAAACTTGACTTCATCCTTGAATCTCATTGTTATTCAGTATTTCTGATCTGTTGCTAAATTGTGTGATTTTCCCCTTTACATCTCTCAACATTATATACAATCACACATGGACAATCCTAATTCAGGCCTTCATCTCCTGGGATTATTATAATAGCCTACAACTGGTTTCCCTGCTTTAAGACTTTCCCTATTCAACCTTAACTCAAAAGTCTTTCACAACTGGGCCTTTTCTTAACTTTCTAGTCTTACCCCTTCCTCCCCTCTACCTACTACTCTACACTGGTCTGCTTGGTTTTCCTTGCTTAGGACACTGTATCAACTGCCTCCACAGCTTTTTATTAGCTGTCCTGTATACTTGGAATACTCTTCTTTCTTATCCATGATTAATTTGCCCTGTCTTCTTTCAAGACTCATCTCAAATCCTACTTTGTGCAAGAGTCCTTTCCCAAGCCTTTCCCTTAATTGTGATCATTTTCCACCTATTCTTTGCATATCTTGTATGTATCTAATGGTTTCCATGCTATCTTCCCCATTAGAAATCAGGCTCCTAGAGAGCTGAGGACATTTTTGTTTTTGTTTGTCTACTCAGTTCGTAGCATAGTTGCCTGGCACATATGAAGTGCTAATAAATGCTTGTTGATTAACTAGACTGCCCAATGTAACAATCTTTTAGAAAAAATGTCACCTGTGCTCTTTACTTCAACTAACTCCTTCACTTCCCATGCAAGATACCTTCCATTCTCACCACTCAACTAGAACTGCTCTCTCTTTAAGTTTACCAATACCCTTACCACTAAATCTAATGACCTGAATCTTTGTCCTTCTAAGACTCTCTTCAGTATTTGATACTATGAACTCCCCTTCCCTGTGGCTACTCTATCTTGCATGGATTTTCAGACATCATTCTGTCAGGGTTCTCTGATCTTTCTTGATTTCCTTTACAGGAATATAATTCAGATAGAACTCCTTATGCCAGGGTGGACCCTGGAGGATATTATTTGGGATCTTTTCACTCTATATTCTCTCTTGCTAATTTCATCAGATACCAAGGGTTAATCTATCATTTCTATGCACATAATGCCTACACCTCTTTACCTCCCAGCTGAAATCCCATTTTCTACAGAAAGCCTTTCTTTATCCCTCTTAATTCTAGTGCTTTCCCTCTTAATTATTTCCTATTTATCTTGCATAAACTTGGTTGTACATACCTGTTTCCTTGTCTCTTCCATTAAACTTTACACTTCTTAAGGGTAAGGACTGTATTTTACCCTTTTATATATATATCTCCAGTGCTTAGCACAGTTCCTGGACCATAGTAGGCATTTAATTAATGTTAATTGATAAATTGATCTGTATATCTAGCACTCATTTTTCTCCTTGACTTAAATCATGTATCTAAAACAAAACATGATCAAAAGTGAAGTTTATTTTCCCCCTAAACTATCTCTTCTCCTACTTCTCCATTTTCTTTGAGGGGATCAGCATCCATTCAGAAACCCAGAAGTAATTTTTGACCATTCACTTTACCTCAAACCTCATCTCTAATTAATTGTTAGGTCTTATTGATTCCACCTCCTTGTTATCTCTAATTATCCCTACTCTCTATATCCCCTCATAGCCATTCCAGCCTGCACCCTCATCACTTTCACCTGCACTATTACTATAATCTCTTAACTGGTCTCTCCCTTCTTTAATCTGTCTTCTATACAGATGCCAAACTGATATTCTTAAGGCACAAATCAAATCATGCCACTGAAGCTCAGGAAGCTTCCTCTAGGATAAAATGCAAACTCTGTAAAACTTTTCATAGTTTAACTCTAGTCTAGCTCTCTGAGCTGAATTCACATACACTCTCTGTGATCTAGACCAGAAATGTCAAATATACCACCTTAAGGCCTCATGCCATCCATAATACTCCCAAATGTGGCCTGAACTAGATTAATATGTAATTAGAAAATATTTAACAAAACAAATGAAAATGTAATAAAACGTAGGTAATATGAGTCTGTTGTTTTCTAAGTCAATATGTACCTACCAAAATACTTTAGTTTAGTGCCACCTTTCTATTTAAATTTGACACTTTTGATAGAGACAAACTGGCCTATTGGTTTTTCCCAGGATGATACATTCTATTCCCTTGTCTATAGTTTTGCATAGCTTACCTCCCAACTCTCTAATATACTATCTCTTCCCTCCTAACTCGAGCTCCCTTCAAAGATCAGCTCAAGTGCTTCCTTCTTCAGGAAGCATTTCTGACCCCTGTACTGATTACTACCACCCTCTGACAAAATCAGTCTTTATTTTGTATCTTGCTTTTATTTACTCATCCACCTTTGCACCTCTTTACTAGAATATAAGCCTCTTGAGGGCAGGGATTATCTCACTTTTTAAATTGTTAGTGCCAGCACCTAGCAGGTGTCTTACAAACAGTAAGTGCTTAATAAATGAATGTTGATTTCATGGGAAGCAACCATTTGAGGTTTAGTAGCTTTAGTCTATACTCACCTAACTGAAGAAGGATGTAAAGTGCATTTGTGAGAGATCTCTGTGTCATATGATTTATGCCCTGAAATTCTTTTATACTCATCAATTTCTGTTATGCAACTGAACTTTCCATATTTGTTTGGGTGTAGTATGCAAGAAGAGGGTTTTGATTTATTTCACTAATTATTGGTATAATGGTATAATTAAAGCACCTTCCTTAAGTTAGTCAGATACTGAGACAGAGACAGAGACAGAGAGTCAGAGAGAAAGAGACAGAGAGAATCATAATGAAACTTTTATAATTAAGTCAAAGAAACATTTATATGGAAGTCTTCTTTCTTCTATATTTACTAGTTTGCTTCCTTGACGCTTAAAATTTTTCTGTGATTTATTCCATTCTTTTTCTTTCAGTTCGGGACTGAACCATCCTAAGCCCATATTATAGATCTTTTGTTTTCAAAGAGTTCTAGGTTAGATTCTCAAGGTATTCTCAGTAACATATTCCCTTATTTAGCAGCATTCATCATTATAAAGTACTTTCACATGACTGTTTATGTGTAGTCCTAGTTTTTCCTTGCTTTCTTCAGAGAAGTATAACTGAATATTACTCTCAGTGTAACATATAAATGACTACAAATTCATCCATGATCTGTCTCCCATTGCACATCACAATTAATGTAAAACTTAGTAGTCTTAGAAAACTACCTGAGATTCAGAAAATTTAAGTGATTTGTCCATAATTATAAAGTTAGTAAATGTCAAAGGTGGGATTTGAATCTACATTTCTCTTAATTCTAAGTCCAGCATCCTATTATGCTATGTAATACAGTGCTTCTTAAACTGTGGCTCATGACTCTGTATGGGGATAACAAAAAATCTGGCAATAGTAAAAAGGCTTCTGAACATGCAACCACCAAAAATTAATTTAAAATCAAACATGGGAGAAATCCGAGGTGTTTCTGGCAGTGCCTGGCCATGTTGCATCGATCAATTTCATAGCAGCCTTGGTTCTGAACATAAAGCTTGGGTGTTGTGCATGCCCTCAGGCCATGCATCTTGAACAAACCTGGGAAAAGGAGTCACCAGTGGAAAAATTTAAGAAGCCCTGGACTCTATCATATATTTGAATGATATTACTGATGGTATTATATTATATCTTAGCATTTTATTAAGTCAAAATAGGTGTCCTTATAAGGAGTCAGTATGATATAATAGAAAAAAGCCTGAGTGTGGAGTTAGAGATCTAGCTTCTCATTCCACCTCTGATGTTACCTAGCTGTGCAAGCATGGAAATGTCACTCAACCTCCCTGGGTCTATGTTTCTTTTTCTGTAAAATAAAAGGATTAAACAAAGGGCCTTTGAGACTCCTTTCATCTCTGGATTTATGATCCTAAGATCCTTTAAATGCTGAGGAGCCCTTCAGATTCTGTTTGAGATCCAGAGCTCCGGACAAAGAAGAATATTAATAGCAGATTGTTCAGACCTGTCTGCACTTATATTCTAGTTTTTATTTATAGTTATCTGTATATGTCCTGTATCCCCCACTAAACTGAAGCTATTTAATGACAAAGATTTTGCCTTGCTTCATCTTTGTTAGTGTTTTGCATGTACTAGGATCTTAATAAATGTTGGTTAAATGTTGAATTGAAGACAAATCATAGTTAATTAAAATAGGCAATTAGCTTGTAATTGCCACGTACAGCACATTCCATGGTCTCAGGACCACCTGATTCCTGTTTATCTTGTACTCCCTGAGGATGAAATGTTCTTTTTGTGTCCATTCTATACTGCATTCTCACTTCTAACAGATTAAGACCAGAGGCCACAAAATTACACACACACACACACACACACACACACACACACACACAGAGGCATAAACACACCCCATGCACATACACACACATACACATGCACATGTCACACATAGCTATATGATTAAGAAGCTAAGAAATTCAATTCTAAAAGAATATATGAAATGTTTGCACCCTTTCTTAGCTAGGAAAACCTGATTTGAGAATAGATGATGGGAATATATTTTAAAACCCACAAAACTAGGAAAAGGACACTGTATTCTAAGGGACAGGATAATTAAAGCTCAGGAGATTACAACGCCGCTCAGAATGGTTATATCACTCTTGTTTGTGCACAGAAATTGAAATAATGTGGCTCAAAATCCTATTGAAAATATGATTGCTAATATCAGAGCCAGCATAAATGAAGCTCAATTTTAATGAGCAAGAAAAATGGAATGACTCTCCAAGCCTGTTTAATTTGTTCAACCCCCAGCTAAAATATATTATCTAAAAATGTATAGAAATTGATATGCTCCTCATTCTCCAGTACTAAAATGTTAGAGGATTACCAGAAAAGGGTTCATTATTCCTGCTAACAAAGCATGGCCCTTGTGGCAAGAATGGAGAAGGTGGATGAAGTTTTCTTCATAAAAGGCTTGAGTTAATTTTGTGGATGGATTTCACACACGTTTGAACATTCTGAGTTATACAAATTCATGATATTCTGGAAGTGCTCTCTGTATTTGTTGAATGTAATGAACAACTGAAGGTCAGAATTTTACTAGGATTAAAATCCAGCTAATCTGCTGGGAAATGCCCTGGACATGGTAACAATGGAACACTTCTTACTTCTTTCTTTTTGAAATCCATGTCTGTGAATTTAATAATTAAACCACTGGGGCAAGGTGAAGGAGTATGGTCCCTCCCTGGTGGAGAATTTGGTGCCAGGCAGAGCTAATCTTAGATAGAGACTGAGTAGACAACAGCTTGCATTTGATGGGCTCCCCTGAAGCTCCCTGGAAAAAAAAAAAATCTGTCCCTCCCTTTACCTGTTTGTTTGAAATGACTTAAACATTCCTAAAGGGTCTTCTTAAAGGGCCTTTCACTTTAATTGAGTTCAAGCATTTACCCAAGGCACCATGTTATAGTGGATAGAGGTCTAGCCTTGAAATCATTGAGACATAGTGAAGCCCTGCCTCTAATGTGTGCTATTTGATATTAGACAAGTACCATAACCTCTCGGTGCCCCAGGCAATTCTTTTAGACTCTAAGTTACAAAGCAGATACATGCTGCATAGATAGACAATTTCCTCATTGGAAGTGCCCTGTACCAATATTATCACAGATCTGATTTTTTTTTCAAAAAGACATTTTTAAACATACAGTGAAAACATAAGGGAGTAGGAGATCAATACCTCCAAACAACAGCACCCACCACCATGTCTGAGGATTTTCAACTGTCACCACTGTGAGAGGGAAAGAATTTCTATCTTAAGGAGAGAACTTCTGGTAATCATGGCCCTTTCCCAAAAGAAGAAGACTATTCTAAATTAATAGAATAGTCCTCCATAAAAGATCAACTAGTCCAACTTCGCATTTTACATAATTGGCAACTGAGATCCAGAAACATGAAATAACTTGCTGAAGGTCACATTGACCCAGGATTTGGACTTAGATGGTCTGACTGATTTCTGCTTCTCTTACAACACATTTCATCACATCTATGTCTCTGCGTATCCTGAATCACAAAATACTGGATCAATTATTTTAAAAAGAATTAACTATATTCATTTATAATTTCATTCCCAGGATCCTTGATTTGAATTTTTTTTTAATTAGATGCCACCTTCAGTTCTAGCACCCTTAGAATCATTGTCCTTCCTTGCTAATTCATAGTTCCTTTTCACCCTCTAGATCAAGGTCAAGATTATTAATTTATTCTCTGCTGTTTAGACCTGGAAGGGGCAAATGCCCTTTTTATTTGGGCTCCAAGTTTCAAGTTGAATATTCTTCTTTGAGCTATCAAAACTTTGACTTCATCAATGTCCTCTGAATTCTATATAGAGAACACCCCCTGCCCTCCCCCGCCATGAGCCTTCTTTGCACACAAAAACAGAGAGTGAGTGCTCAGCTCCTCTTTTGGATCAGACTGATTTTAACTATGAGGGAATTCCTAGTGAGAAAACTCTTCCACTGAGGTAGATCAGTCACTTATCTGTAACTTAGAGTCTCAGAGGGTTGTTTGGGGCATGAAAGTGTTGAAGAATTAATTTAGTACTTGGCATTTTCCTGGCTTAGTCAAGGCATTTTTATTATGTCCATATATAAGGGAAGAATCAGATCATGGACATGTGAGCAGGTCTCAGAGCTATGTTTTCCCACTAAAAAGATTATGGTTAACCAACTATACCCGGGTTAAGAAGAGAAAGGTAAACTAGAGATATTACAGAACTGATACTGAGTATCTTATTTCAGCAGTGTCTGTCACTGATAGAACTTTAACCAATATCTTTCTGATTCCAAGGCCAGACCTCTATTCACAATGCAGCGTATTCCTTAAACATTTATCAAGTGCTTATTATGTACTGTTCTAAGCTCTGATAATATAAAGAAAAAGGAGCTTAGATGTGAATGGAAATACTGGCAAAATAAATTAAAGCATACAATATAAATACAGGATAAATGAGATGTAATTTCAAAGGTGATGGTACCAGCAGCTGATGGCTGGAGGTGGGTCAGGGACCAGGAAACACCTCTTAGAAAAGGTGACATTTGCTGAGTCTTAATGGAAGCCATGGATTTCATGAGTCTGAGCTTCAGAAGGAGAACATTTTAGGCACAGATATGAGCCAGGACAAAAGTATAGACATGGAATATGGAATGTCCTGTCTAAAAATAGCAAGTTGGTCACTATGACTACATCAAAGAGTGAATGGAGGCAAGTAGAATCTAAGAAGATGAGAGTGAGAGAATCGTGGAACTAGAGAATCACAGAATTATAGAATCTCAGAGTTGGAAGAAACCTCAGAGACTTGGTCAAATCTGTACTTTCTATAACATTATTGATAAGTAGTAACCAGATTTCTTGGTGGCATCCAGTAAAGCTAAGCATACTACCTGATAAAGCAGCCTAGCTGTAAGGGGAAAGATGGAAGTCTTTCCTTATATCAAGGCTAAATCATAATCATGACTAACATTTCTATGACACTTTACCATGCACTCTGCTTCTCTACGTCTTCTACCCACTGCCCACTAACCTCCTCTGAGTTTTTTCTTTCAATGCTTTTCTTTCATTCTTTCAATTGTTCTTTAGGTGTCATAGTCTCAGCTTCTTGCACCATCCTTACCCTTTTCTGGACATATTCCAGCTTGGCAAAATTATTTTTCAAGTATGATGACCAGAACAGAACACAGCATCACAGATATGGTCTGGTGAAAGGAGAATAAAGTGTCCATTAGCTACCTGGCTCTGGACACTGCCTTTTTAAAAGCAGCCTAGTATAACATTAGCACTTTTGACTCCCATGTCACACTTTGACTAATATTAAATGCAGCTCTCTTAACACCCATCTATCCACCAGAACAGGTTACCTATCCTTTCTTTCTAAGAGGTGTTACCTTCTCTTATTTCTGTATTCAATTCCTTGCTTCACTATCAAATCTATGTGATTGGCTTCCAAATGTATAACTTCATTTTGGACATCTCCCCTGAACTTTTCCTCTTCTGATCTACTTAATAGTTTCTCTCTCTCTCTGTCTCTCTCTCTCTCTCTCTCTCTCTCTCTCTCTCTCTGTCTCTCTGTCTCTCTGTCTCTCTCTCTCTCTCTCTCTCTCTCTCTCTCTCTCTCTCTCTCTCTCTCTCTCTCTCTCTGTCTGTCTCTCTCTCCCCCCCTCTCAGGGTCTCACAACTCTAAAACTGAACTAATATTTTCTCCAACCATGGATTCCATATTACTTCATCCTCACCAGGTCCACTCAACCTAATCCTAAACTAATTTCTTCTTTTTCATTAATACTACCAATCTTGTACTCAGTCTCCACATGTACTTAGTAACCAAGTTCTGTTGATTTTTTTCTGCAGTATCTCCTTAATTGATCAATATGCATTTAGTAGATGCCTGCCTTATGCCAGATACTGTGCTAGATGATAGGGCTATAAAGACAAAAGCAAAACAGTCCTTCCCTTTAAGGACCTTGTATTTCTTTAGGGAAGCCATGTACATGTAAAGGAATATGCAAGATGTACGAATAAAAAATCCGGTAAAATTTTGGGGGGAGAAACTAGCAGCTAGGAGGGATGGAGAAAGGTATCCCACCATTGGTATCCCAGAGATAAGGAAAGGCTTCACACAGATGAGTTGTGAAGGAAATCAGGAATCATGGAGGTAGAGTCAAGATGGGGGATTGCTAGTACAAAGGCACAGAGATGAACCATGGAGTAGAAAGCAATCCAGTGTGATATCACAATAGAAAGTTCAATGAGGAGACATGTCTAAGCCAACTAGAAAGGTAGGAAGAAGGGCAAAGAGCTTAAACTGGTAAATGCTGCTACTACTCTAATTCAAATCCCTATAACTTCTTGCTTAGGTTATAGGAGTAGCTACTTAATAGGCCTTCCCTCTAATCCAACCTCCCCTGGTGGAAATAACAAAACAAAACAAAAACAATTGCAGATTAATTTTAAAACACAGCTCAATGATTCTTAGTAGTTAATATAATGGGAAGAGGACTAGAGACTCTTTGAGAGGACCTAAGTTTGAATCATGGTCAATCAAACCTTTGGGCTTTCATTCCTTTATTTGTCAAATGAAGTTAGGTGTATGAGATGTTTTCAAAAGGCTTTTCCAACTCTAATACATGATGCTAAGACTCATTGTCTACAAAACAAAGCAAATGTTTCTTAATCTGATCCAAGCAAGACTCCAAAGTCTAGCTCCCCACAACTTTTCCAGTCTAGAAGCAAGTAGGTGACTTGGTAGATAGAGCACCAGGCTTGAAGTTGGGAAGACATGAGTTGACATTTGACCTCAGACATTTACCAGCCTTGTGACCATGCGCAAATCATGTAGTCTCTATTTGCCTCAATTTCTCCATTTGTAAAGTGGTGATAATAATGACACCTACTTCCCAATGTTGATGTGAAGATCAAATGAAATTTGTGAAGTGCTTAGTACAGTGCCTGGCACATAGTAGGTGCTATATAAATGTTAGCTATTAGTGCTACTACTCCTCTTGGAAAAGAGCTAGGTTCTCCTGTGACAACCACAAGACACTCTCTTAGTCATTACTGGGAAGATTCTGGCTAGAGTCTCCTTAATAGAATGATTCCTCATTTGGAAGATGGTCATCTCCCTGCCTGCTATAGTTATTTTTCTTTGCCTCATTAAAGAGGTCATCCCCTGATTACTTCTTAAACAGACCTGTTCACTGAATGAGGTTACCTCACCCTGAGTTCCTGAATAGGCCTTGGCCTAAAGGAGTCAAGGTCTCCCATTGCACCCTGGGCTACCTCCAGTCATCCTGATGAATATCTGGTCACTGGATCCAGATGGCTCTGGGGAGAAGTGAGGCTGGTAACCTGCACAGCCCTCCTTCACTCAAAACAGAGCCAAGTGCAAGTCACATCATCATTTCTTTGATGGCGTGGTCTTCTTCAGCAATGAAGGACAAACACAACAACAACATCTGCCCAAGAGCCAGTGTGGCTTCAGAAAGGGCCTAGGAATGATCCATATGTGCTGCCTGACAACTCCAGGAAAAATGCCAAAAGCAAAATAATGAATGGTTTGTATTCAGTGTTCATTGATCTAAACAAGGCCATTGATACTCTCATTTGTGAGGGCTTGTGGGAAATCATGGCAAAATTTGGTTGCCCAAAGTTCATCAATATTGTACAATAGTTCCATGATGATATGCTTGCACAGGTTCTAAATAATAGACAATGTTTTCGAGCTTTCCCAGTCACTGATAGAGTAAAGTAGGGTTGTATGCTTTCTCTCATGCTTTTTAACATGATGTTTTCAGTGATGTTGTAGGGTACTTTCAATGAGGACAAGAAGCACATCGAGGTCAGCTACTGTACTGATGGTAAATTATTCAACTTGAAGAGGCTACAAGCCAAGACTAAAGTGGAGGGAGAGCTGGTGCATGATTTTTTTTTTTTTTGTTCATAGATCATTATGCACTCAGTGCAGTCTCTGAGACTGAGGTGCAACAGAGTGTGGATCAGTTCTCTGTAACTTGTGCTAATTTGGGCCTGATAATTAATATCAAGAAAACATGACTTCTCCACCAGTCAGCACTGAACCATGCAAACCAGCAAATGAAGAAATTTTGAATGCTGTGGATAAGTTCATTTACCTTGGCAGTATACCTTCCAGGGATTGTACAGATATATGAGCAAATTGATTCATGCCTTGCTAAAGCTAGTTCAATTTTGGGAAGCTCTAAAAAAATTGTGGGAGAGAAGAGATATTAGGCTACATATCAAACTGAAGGTCTACAGAGTCATCGTGCTGATCTCATTATTATATGCCTGTGAAATCTGGATGTCATACCAGTACCATGTCAGGAATTTGAATCACTTTCATTTGAATCGTAGTAGAAAGATTTTGAAGATCATCTAGCAAGATAAGGCATGGGACACTGAGATCCTTTTTTGAGATGAAGTGTTAAGCATTCCAACCCTATTGCAAAGAGAACAATTTTGATGGACAAATATATGTTTGCCTAAAACACTATTTTACAGACAACTCATACAAGGCAAGTGCTCATATAGAGGTCAGTAAAAGCAATATAAAGACACTCTCAAGGTCTCTCTGAAGAACTTTGGAATTGATTATGAGATATAGGAGACACTGGCCCAGCACCTCCCAGTATGGTGTGCCTGCATTAAAGAAGGCGCAGTGCTCCATGAGCAAAGCAAAATTATAGCAGTGTAAAAGAAACATGAGGTGTACAAATTTAGAGACATTTCCATTCCAAATGTTCCTATGGATTATTTGTGTCCAACCTGTGGTAGAGCTTTCTGCCTCGTAGTGGTCCGATCAGTCACAGTTGTACACGCTGTACATTGACCTCCACGTGGTGATATCATTTGGCTCCCTTGGATCACAAAGGATAACAGCTGCTACTCCTTTCACACACTTTCTAGTCTAACTGGCATATTTGTGGTTTGCTAAATGTGCCATGCCTTTTTCTCTCTCCTTACTTTGGTTCACTATGTCCCCTTCTCAAGGAACTCCCTCTTCCAAAGTATATCATGAAATGCTATTCATAATTCAGGTATGTACTCCATAAAATCTTCCTTGAGCCACCAACTAGATAGACTCTTTTTGGATATTTGTCTTATTTTGCTTATTAAACTTTAAGTTTGATGAAGATTTTGGGATCACATCGTGCCTAACTCAGTGTTTTGAGTTATATAAAGTAGTGAATATCTGTTGAAGAAAGCATCCCTGAGCTAAGCTCAAATCTTGACCACTTTTCCTTGATATTAATCCCTTTAAAAACCTCTGAGTTCTTCAAAACATCCCAATTTTCTTGCTAAGTTCACCTTCAGCATGAAGAGTCTATTTCTAGTAGGGACATTAGCATGATAAAAACCTTCATTCCATGTACTCCTTTTTCTCTAGTGTAGTAATTTCTTTGCAACATTAGTATATTTAGAACTCTGCATTTACATTTACTTAATTCAACAACTATTTGCAAGCACTGATTATATTTAAGGTCTTATATTTAAGGCCTTATTATATCTGCTGCACCAAGTCTGAAGTCCTCACCGAGTTTTAACTAGTGTAGGCTGATCAGGGCTTTGCCCCAGCACGCTGAATGGAGGGGTTGCTGAAAGCACTGTCTCTTCTTTGGTAGTTTAGAAATAACAAGAGTTTGGCATCATTAGGGAGAAGTATTACTAGTTGAAGTAGGAAGCCTCTAGGTGTTCTATTTTCTCTGAACTTTCTGCCTCTATTTTATGTTACTGTGGGGATCTCTTCTTTTTGCACCATCCCTCCTCCACCTTCTCAGCATTGCTGGGTCTTTGAGTGCCTACCTACAGTGGGATGTACACACACACACAATTGTGTGTTTGTATAAATGTGTATATATGCATACGTGTGTATATGTATTTGTGTATTATATACGCTTATATTCCTGTTATTTATTGTTAAATTTTGACTCAAGACAAATAAAGACTGTAACATGGAAACTAACTGTAGCAAGGGGCTACAGGGTGCTAAAGTGTATATATTGGTAAATACTGGGTTGTGTCCCTAGGCAGTAAATTGTAGAGGGAAGGGGAATGATACATGAAAAAGGAAACCTACAAAGAGCAAATAATGTGTGTGTATGTTATATGCGTATATGTATATAAAATATGTGTATGTGCATATATGTATATATGTATGCATATATGTGTATGTGTGTGTGTGCGTGTACTTTGCTCCTTTGCCTGCTTTCGACACACCAGATGCCCTTCCCAGGATAAGCTCATCACTTCTGAATTCACCATCAAGCCTTGATTAACATCACCACCTCCTCTCTGACTAGAGGGCTGAAGTTAGAGTACCAAACTCCTCCCAATGCCTTCCTTTAGAGAGGGCAGGAACTGGACTTTCACCTCGCACCTCTTTGTGTCTGATGTTCCACCTGGTTTTAACTCCACAGAACAGGAAACTCTCCCTTCCCCCACTCCTGAATCCTTTCATTGTCGCCCCTTTAAATTATAAGTTCTTGGAGGGTACAGACTGTCTTTCTTTTTATTAATTGTATCCCTAGAGCTTAGCACAGTACCGGGCACTTAATGAATGTTTATTAGATGTAGATAAACACACGTATATGTAGACACATATGTATATATGTATAATGTATACTATTATTACAGTAACTTAGTTATGACAGAGAATGAACCATAATACATCACAAAAAGGGTAAGAGAATTTAGTTATGGGTCTAAATTCGTTGTTATTATGTAAGTTTGTAGTGACATTTTTGCAGTGATATTATATTAACCAGCTGACACATTAGAAAACATTAATTTGTTTGATGCATTATCTCCCATGATCACATAACAGAATGAAACACTGAAGATATTGGCCCCAGGACAATTAAATTTTGATGCAGGACAAAGAGAAACTGTGTAACATGAAGGATAATTGTAACAAGGGGTCACCGAATGCTAAAGTGCGTATACTGGTAAATGCTGGGCTGTCTACCAAGGCAGGGAGCTGTAGAGGGAAGGGGAAGCATATATGGAAAAAAGAAGCCTGCGAAGGCAAGCAAGGATAATTCCACTCCACAACCTCACCTCTGGCTGACTCAGCCATTAGGGAAGTCTAGTATTGCTATTGAAGACCCACAGACCTACTATATTTCTCCACTTTGGTTATTATTAATGCCTATAAAATGGACCCATGTTTATAGTTCTTTTAAATGTTACTAATCCCCATTATGCCCTATTTGGCACATAGCCGTTTGACCTTCAGGTGGTAAATACCAGAAATAATATATTTTGAACTTTTGATTAACAAATAGTCTCTCAAATCAAGGTTCATATACATATACATATATATATATGTACATATATATATACACACACACACACACACATATATGTAGATATATAGATATATATATCTACATATATATAGGATTTTTTAAAATGGTTGGTGCCACTTATCAGGCACACACACACACACACACACACACACACACACACACACGCAGAAAAACCATATAAGAAAGGATGCTAAGAGCTCTCTTACTTTTTACCAGTACCACTAATTGACTGAGTTGTGAATTAACATCAGGTCAGACAGTGATATTTAGCTGTTGTACCATTAATGTCTCACCTGATGTTGCTTGCTAGTTCAGCTAGCCTAGATCAAAGGCATACTGAAACGTACTCACACTTTCCTCCATTCCATCCCTTTCACTGAACATAAGAAGATCTCTCTGGTAGCCTGTGCATGCAGAATCCTCACTATTACTCTAGAAATGCCAGTAGAAACAATGAGTACTACCCATTCATTAGGCTGCTGCTTGGTGTCAGTGTCTGGAATAGTACAGGACCCTTAAGTGGGGAAATTCTCACAAATTTCTCATTTGGATGAGGTCCTGCACATATACGATCTTTTTCTTATTCACTGGAGTTTACTTCTACCCTAAAACATACATTAATTAACATCATGACTTTTACCTATCTTACCAAATTTTTACTCTTGAAAAGAATGTAAAAGAAGGTATTTTAAACTACTACTTGGGTTCACGAATTACTGGTCTTATAGCTTCATTCCCTATCCCCAAATGACAAATTGAAGACAGATAAACACGTTTGACTTGATAATGTTTGCTTCTTCTACTCTCCTCTACTTTTTGTGATATATTATGGCATATTTTCTGCCATGATCAAGTTACTGAGATATTAGGCTGCATTAAGAAAAAAAATGGTATCCATAACAAAGAAAGTGATGGTCCTGTGTCAGCATTTGGAGTATCGGGTCTGGTTTGGGGTACTACATTTTAGGAAAGACATCCTGTAGCTAACTTATGTCTAGAGGAGGGTGATGAGAGCGGTATAGATAATGAGAATAATATTGTATAAGAACCAGTTGAAAGAACTAAAGGGTATTTAGCCTGGAAGAGAGATGAGGAAACACAGTAGTTTTTGAAAGAATGTCCTGCGGAAGACACATGAGACTTATACTAGCTTGGAATTATTCCTCCTGAGACAATTCCCACAGGACTATATCATGCCTTGTCATTATCATCATTTACCTGCTCTTGGTCCCAGCTTTTGTATCTGTCTTTTAAAATTTAAGTTGGTCAAAGAGTTCCTTGGCATCCACATTGGTCTCTTTATCAGCTCTGTTCTTTCTTCTCCATAAAAATTATTTATTTTTGTGTTGTCAGAATTCTGTTTCATATAGTTACTCATTGATCTTCTGGTTGATTTCTTTCTTTGTAGAATCTTGGGTCATAGGAGCCTATCCACCCTTTTACTTCAAAATCTACTCTTCTGAAATCAAAAGTCCTTCTCTGATTTTGCCTGGTTTGGGACTAAATCATCTTGTTGGTCTCTTCCCATTATATGATTGCACAATTATACAAGATTGCTGGTTAGAAGCAAAGAGCAAGCCAAACTTTCCTTAGTGATCTACCAGTTTCAGTATCATTGATCTAACAGGTGTGTGTGTGTGTGTGTGTGTGTGTGTGTGTGTGTGTGTGTGTACGTGGTGGGGGAGGGATTGAAAAAGAAACAAAATAAAAACCTCAGACAAATGAATATATGAAGCCCAAACAATTGGTCCACAGTGAAAAGAATGCACTAGTCAAATTGATGATCTGGTTTCATGCATACTGACTCTCCTGTTTCCTCTTTCCCCTCCCCCAGTTGTTTGAATAAAATTTTCACTTTTCAACTGATTGTGCTGGCACTGTCTAGACACAGCCTCAGAGCCTTTCTTTGTTTATGAGGACATTTGCAAAATTGCACTGGATGAAAAGCGCAGCCAGCTATTATTTGAAAACTTTTCTGGGATTTCTTCATGTACCATTTTGTTAGAAGATATGCTGGGGAGATCAAGAAGAAAAGCAAAAAGTATGCTGGATGCCATCAGCCTTGCTTTCAGAAAGGGCTTAAGCCAGAAGCAAGCAAAGGTCTGGTGGTTTATGCTTTTTCCCATTCTTGCTGCGATCATTGTCTCAGGAATGAATTCATATTCTGTATCATTTTCGGTTACCTTTATAGTCTTTCTTACAAGAATGAGGAATGAAAATTTTAATGCCTCATATATTCTGTGAATTACTGTAGATGACTATGCTGGACTACTTTGATCTTTCCTATATTCTGTGGTTTGATTGGATCGTGATGTGAATGGAAAGCAGCACAAAACAAATCAGTTTCAGGGAGAATGACTTTAACAAGAAAGGGGGAAAAAAGTACCTCTGCCCACCTCAGAATATTACATAGATGATGGAGAGAGTCCAGAAAACCACTGCCTATGTGCAACTAAAAATCATCACAGTTTCTCAGGTTAACATACATTGATTTACAGACAAACTTTAGGGTGGATATTCATTACTAAATGTGGTTATCAAGGATTGAACCCAATACCCTTTCATTTGCATGGAGCAGCACTATTCTACAATGAACAGGGGAAGATACAGGCAGTTGATAAGGGAATCATAGTAATAATAGTTTACATTTTTATGGAGATTTTACAGTTTACAAAGCACTTTCCTGAAAATAGCAGCATAAGCTAGGCAGTAAGAAATATATATACATATATATATATACATACATACATATATATATACATACATACATATATATATATATATATATATATATATATATATATAGAGAGAGAGAGAGAGAGAGAGAGAGAGAGAGAGAGAGAGAGAGAGAGGATCAAAGGGAATTTAGTAGCTTAGACCATTCCATAAATACTATTTAATATTTACAATTTGCAGAGATTACTATTCTGGGGGAGAAAGAAAGATCAAATAAAACATGGTATATTTGCCCTCATAAAGCTTAAAATCTAGCTGGGGTGAGAAGGAGAGAGTGGGGATAGAAAACATACACAAATAACTATGATACAAAATAGAACATACATACCTAAGTAAATTGCTGATTTAGGAAAGCACTGTGTGAGTCTGATGGTAGAAAGGTATTTTCCAAATGTAAGTTTCCATGGAGGAGCCAACATTTGGGCTAAGGTTTAATAGCAGATGGGATTTCAAAATGTGAAGATGGGAGAAGGGAATTTAAGAGAGAGGGAGTAACATGAGCAAAAATATTCATGTAGGAAAATGTGAGGAACAATGAGGAATTCAGTTGGAGGAAGCATAGTCAAAACAGGCAGGAAAATAGTTTGAAATAAGGTTGGAAAAATAGGTTGAAACTAGACTGGTTTTGAGTGGATCTTGAATGCCTGCTAAAAAGTCTGGAGTAGGGGCAGCTAGGTGTTTCGTTGGATAGAGCACTGGCCCTGGAGTCACAAGGTCCTGAGTTCAAATCTAGCCTCATATACTTCCTATCAATGTGACTCTGGGCAAGTCACTTAGCCTTGAGTACTTCCCCCCTACATCTTCCTCAAAAGAGACTGATGCCACAGGCAAATGGAATTGTTGGTGGACTGTAAGAAAAGAGATGATGTGATCAGATATTTGCATAGAAGAAAGCATGTAAAAGAAGGATTCTTACCCTTTTTTGTGCCATGTACCACTTTGGTAGTCTGGTGAAGCTTATGGACCCCTTCTCAGAATGTTTTTAAATGAATAAAACAAAATTGAAATAGACATGTAATTTGTTTCCAATCTAAGTTCACAGATCCCATGAGATCTATTCATGGATCCTGGGCTAAAAGGTTTGATATAAAAGATGGATTGAAAAAAGACATGAGAGGCTAGGGACGCCAATTAAAATATTATTACAAAAATTCAGGTGACTAGCCATGATGACCTGCATTTAGCTGGTGGCAACACTTACTTGGCAAAGCCAAATTATAGAACCTTAGAACATGAGAAGTCCTTAGAAATTATCTAGTCTTATGACTCATTTTACAAATGAGGAAACTGGGGCCCAGACGACTTAAGTAACTTCTCCCAAGATACATGGTTAGTAGGGAATATGGAAAAAGAAGCCAGGTCTTCTCATTTTCGGTTTAATTTTCTTTCTGCTACATCAGAATGCATTCTGGAAGTCCCGACTTTAAAGCTTCATGATTCCTCTAATATGTTCTATCAGCTTCACAACCTTTTTACATTTATCTTTAGAATTTGTAAAACACATTTGTCAACAGTTGTGTCATGATTACAAAAACTCTGTATATGACTTGGAGCAGTTATTGAAAGTCGGATGGAAGGTAGATGGTGCAGTGGATAGAGAACTGGTCCTAGAGGCAGGAAAACCTTATTTCAAATCTGGCCTGACATTTATTAGCTGTCTGACCCTGGGTAAATCACTTAATCTCTGTCTGTCTCAGTTTCCTCATCTGTAAAATGGGGGAAATAATAACATATACCTCACAGGAATGTTATAAGAATCAGAATGAGATCAAATACAAAGTATTTTTTGCAAAACTTAATGCAATATGTAGCTATATTTATTTATAGACATAAATGCTTATCAATATCTATTTAGATATTTATAATAGATAAATAGGTATTAGGGAGATCCGTAAATAAACATGGTTATTTATATATTGCACTCAAGGCTGCCAGTTGCTTTTCATATTATTGTTGTTCAGTCATGTCACATTCTTGGTGAGCCCATTTGGGGTTTTCTTGACAAAGATACGAAAGTGGTTTGTCATCTCCTTCCCATCTCATTTTATAGATGAAAAACTGAGGCAAACAGGGTTAAGTGACTTGCCCATGATCACACAGCTAGTGGCTTGGGCAAAATTTGAATTCAGGTTTTCCTGATTTCATGGGCAGGTCTCTATCCACAATGCCACCTTAGCCATAGTGGAGATGACACTGAATTTAGATTCAGGAAATGTTGATTTACGTTCTAGCTATGTTATTAACTACCTATAGAACCTTGGGCAAACCATTTAGTTAAATGGTTTAACTCAATCTTAGTTTTTTCAACTTAATAAATAAGGGAGTTGTTCTAAGTGACCTCGAGAGTCCCTTTCAGCTCTACTGCAAAATGGTACCCAGTGTATTTGTTTACTTATGTGTACATTTCTGATTCATGAATCTTGGTGCATAGCACATGAGCTGCTTGATGGTTTTTTCTGAGGGTTTTTGAAGATCATTTGCTATTGAGTCTTTTGTACTAAAAGAAGCAAAAATACAAAAAGAAATCCATAGAGAATAGTAATAGACATGGTCTACTAGGTTCTTCAGATGCTTTCAAGTGATATTTACAAGGACAAGTGCCTCCATTATTTATTACTTGCAGGCAGTTACAGTACAGAGGAAAGACCACTGTCTTGGTAGTCAAAAGATCTACGATTGAATCCCAACTCTCTTCTTTAATACTAGAATCCACTTGGCCATAATTACTTTATTTCTCTTTGGATCAGTTTTCTTCTCAATAACATAGGGATAATAGCACTTAGAGTAGCTTGTTGCAATGCTCAAATAAGATTATATATGTACAGATCTTTGTAAAATGAATTAAAAATAGTAACAGAGTTATAACTAGGATAAGGTGGTCATGACTTTGCCCAAAGTTGTTGACCTTTGAGAGAATGTTTTCTCCCTTCAATGATTCTATAACTTATGGCCCTACACCATTCATACAGTAGGCAGCATCACCCTTAGACTTCTTTTACTTTCTCTGAGAACACCTTCCTTTACCATCATTACCCCTTGCCTGCTATCTCTTTTCTATTATATTTCCTTCTGGGACTTAGCACTTCAGGAATTAATTATCCCCAGTGATCTGAGGCAGACTCTCAGGGAGAAAATTTTCTTTCTCTCCCAGTCTAATGATACCTAACTCAGCCAGATTTTCTGAAAAATCCCCAATTTAACTTTGACACAATTTGTCCTGGACACCAGAATTTCTAGTTAGGACTCTCCACTCATATTATTATTACCATAAAAATTATTATATGTCCTCATCTCTTTTGGTGGTATCCATAGAAATATTGCTAAAATAAGCTATTATCCTGAAAGTATTTTTATATTTAAAAATCTACAAATTATTTCAAGGTAAATTTAAAAAAACACTTTTTGTTGTTGAATAAAGGAATTAGGATGTAAGATCATCCTCTGTAGGCTCTCTAAAAGTATCCTTGATAAAACTTCTTCTGACATCATCATAATCTTCATCATCATTATCATGAGTAGGGAATAAAATTGAAATCTTATTGATAAGAGAATGCTCGGATGTGGAAATTCCTTTTAAAATTATTATTATCATTATTATTATATAATCAACTGTGTAGATACAATTATTTCTTTTAGGTCATCTTATAAGTGAAAAACAGAGCATGACCTAGGGCCAAAGCAACAAACTAGAAGCCCATCTTGGCTCACAAAACCATAGGCTCTGTGCTTCTGGGCATTAACTCTCAGCCTTGGTGTACTTGTCTGTTTAAATAAAACAACAACAGTAGGAAAAGAATGAGCGAATGTCATATTCATCAAAGGGATAATAAATCTCCATACACAATCAACATATTATAAAGACAAAAAAGACAGGAGTGGGCTTCTAATTGCCAGTCATATGCTTTAGTTACCAGAAGATGTATTCTCTCTAAGAACAATGGCACTTAAGTTGATTTGGGATGCTAAATATCCAGGACACTTTTGACAAATACAATTTTAAGAACTGGAAACCTCTCCTCCATTAGAGAAGGAAATATAAAGTTCTCTGTTTTCCCCTCTTGTGACATTCAACTCTTAAAGGCAAGAATTCTATTTTATTGGCTTCTTGTAATCAAGATGATGTGACCTTTACAGGATTAATATCTCATTCTTTTGCTAACTAATTTACTCTAATAACACAGGAAGATGCTTTATGGTATGAAAAACACCCTGGGGGACTGGGCTTGACTATAATGGTGAGAATAAAGCCATTAGAGTTGGATATATAGTAGAGGTAAAATCTTAAATATAAATTTGTAACCATGGTATGTGGAAAATTTCTTTTCTTTAATGCTGTAGTTTTTTCTTTTATTAGTTCTTTGTTAAAAAGAGCTGCTGTAGTTTTGCAGTAAATTTTCAATATGCTTCAGCAGCTACTTCTGCTTTCCTTCTTATTTTCTCTCACATTAGAGGGGTTTTGTGATTTTTTTCCTTTTACTTAAGAGGCAGTTTGGGGGGTTGGTAAGGTCTGTACCCCTAGTACTTCCCTGTTTCCAGTACTAAGACAGAATTGGACATTTCTAAATCTTTTTTATTCTCTCTTTTACACTACCCAGCTCATATAGGTGTTATAGAAGAAAGTGCTTTTTAAATACTAAAGTACTATAGAAATATGAGTTGCAGTTATTATTATTGCTAACAACCAGTATTTGCCTATCTAGAACTAGGCTGGGCTGAATAAAACTATTGCAGTAGCCTTCTACCTAATGTCTTTGCTTCAGTTCTTTCTCCCTCAATCTGTGCAGCTGCCCTACTTCTCTGGCTCCCCATTCCCTACATAATTCTTTCTAGTGTCTACTTAGCCTAATTGTCAGTGTTCTTGATAAGCAGGCTCCAATTCGCCTTTCCAAGTTTACTTTCAACTTCAGACATATTCATATTTAGAGACCTTATAAGCAACATTAGCCACCCTAATTATTTATATTTATTTATTTATTTTTATTAACTTATTTTATTTGCTTTCAATGTTCTACAATCACTTCCACATATCTTAGATTTTTCCTCTCCTTCCCCGCTCCCTCCCTGAGATGGCATACAATTTTATATAGGTTCTACACATACATTCCTATTAAATAGATTTTCACCTTAGTCGTGTTGCATAGAAGAATTAAAATGAATGGAAGAAATCCTAAAACAAAACAAAACATAAAACAAAAGAAAATGGTCTGCTTAATTGTGCGATCAAATTCCATAGTTTTTTCTCTGGCTGTGGAAGGCATTTTGCCTCAAGAGTCCATTGGGAATTTTTTAAGTCCTTGAATTGCAATCAAGTACTAAGTCTACCAGAAAAATCCCTCACACGCTGTGGTTGTTGCTGTGTACAAAGTTCTCCTGGTTCTGCTCCTTTCACTCAATATCAGTTCATATAAGTCTTTCCAGGTTTCTCTGAAGTCTTCCTGTTCATCATTTCTTATAGCACAATAGTATTCCATTACATTCGTATAACAAAATTTATTCAATCATTCCCCAATTGATGGGCATTCCCCTTGATTTCCAGTTTTTCACCCTACTCATTTTAAAGATGAGAAAATGAGGCCTAAGAGACTGACCTGAAGTGACTCAGATGGCGAATAGTATATAGTAGCAGTGGGATTCAGAAACTGGTTCTCTTGACTCCAAATTCCATTTTTGCAACCTTGCTTCTCATCTATTTTCCTCTAGCCAACATGATGTCCCAAAATTTTATGTTCCTTCTGGTGTCCAGGAAGATGCTTGTGAAGTCTGGAAGATGCATGGATGCCCTACTAATTATGTCCCTCAACTCAAACCCCCATTTCTCAAGCAGTAATGAGACACCATAGGAGTTTATACAGTTGAAATATAATTTTAACAAAATGAATCTCTAGCTATAGTCATTGGAACCTTTTGTATACTGTTAAGAGTTCACAGGAATAAAATGCCCTATTAACAAATAAGAATAAGAAATTAATTGACTTTATGTAATCTCACCATAACATAATACTAGAGTGCTGCTTGAATCAACTACAGGTTAAGTGACTTGCTTGTGATCGTTTAGCTAGTAAGTGTCACAAGTACAATTTGAATACCATCTTCCTGATTTCAAATCCAAAGCACTTGGTTCTATAATACCCATATGAGCTAGGTAGTGCAAAAGAGAACAAAAAAAATTTGTGTTATGCTGTATGCACATCAACGAATTTGTACAAATGCAAATATTTGTGCAAATCCAAATGCACATAAGAAAAATGAGGTACAATAATGAAGATGATGATGACATACATATATACAGGGTTTCAAAGTTTTCAAATCATTATGTATGCATACATACACACACATATATATGTATACATAAACAATATATAAATATGTGCACATATATATTTATATATTGTATATATATATATATATATATATATATAAATGTAATCTTGCTTGGGCTACAAAACAACCAATTCAAGCAAATGGTCACCTGGCAATGACCAGCCTACCTTCACTTTCCAGTGCATTAACTTCTCTCTAGCTGCAGTTGATTCCCTGGTCAGTCTTAAATTTATGGTCAGTCACTTTGGTGGAGCCATTGTTAATATTCTAGACTAACTATTCTTCCCTAATCTTTCATTATGTACACTGTGTCAATAGTGCATCACCTTCCACTCTCTGTTTCTTTTGTTTTTATAGGAGGAAGGGTACTTTACGATTGCTAGAGAAAAATAATATGAATGTTAGCAATTACATATTTATTTAGCACTCTAAGGTTCGAAAAGTGTTTTTCCTATAATAATCTGATGATTTGGAAATACAAGTACCACTTCCTGAGTCACTGAGAAATTAAATGATTTTCTGCAGTGGCCCAGTCCTTTAAGATGACAAAACACTGGCTTATAGTGCCTGGGCAATGGACAAGTCCTATGCTGAACTCCACCAAGGTAAGTTTGGTAATGGGTCATTTCCATCTTCAAGATCTGTTCAGCAGCAAAGTCCCATGTTTCCCTTAGCATAAATGAAATAGTATTTATACATTTGTGGGCTCTTTTTTTAACTACTTTTACTGAGTCCCGTGAAGGTACATCATAGTCATTCAGTTCCTAATAAGGTTATAATATGACTGACTTTTGTTCCTAATATATGTGAGTGCATGAGTTCTGTTCTCTGACCTGTAAATGATTATGTACTACTATGATGCTGAAAACCAAGTCCACATCAATATATTTGGCCTTACCTATTATTTTACATTACTTTCTGAGGTGATAGCTCTGAATCCTGTTACTTGATCTCTGCTTTATACTTCTTGGTGTTTTAACTGGTGGAAAGATGAGATGCTATGCTCCTTCTTCTCCCCTTCCCTGAAATTTTTACCTTAGAACTCATCATGACCTTGCTAATAACCTAGTACTTCTTGGCCTTGGCCAAGCTTCTCATCTTATGTAGAATCCCCATTCACTCACTGTAAGGGCATACAAAGTAGGATCTTTTGCTGTTTTTATTTTAGTGTGTTAGTATTTTAGTATGATCAAGTGCCTCTGATTGAATCTTGCCTTTATCAATCACGAGTCTTTACTAGGAGTAAAGTAGAGAAACAACATATGTATTTGTATTGCTAATGTGATTAAAGATTTTCCCCACCCCTCAATGGGCCTGTCCATTAAGGGGAGTTTGATTAGGGAAGATTTGTGGCAAGATCCATACCTTTTGTTAGTGAGGCACTGATTCTCAAGGGCTGGGATGCCCTCTGGCTCTAAAAAACAGGGTGAGGGTGAGGTTTTACTTTGCAGCTTACTGACTGAAAGTGTTTGTTTGTGCAGAGGAGGGCGCTAAGGAACCCCTTGACTTGGAAAGCCCAGATGTCAGTACTTCCTTCTCTGGTACCTATGGTCAGACAGTTGGACCTGTCTGTTGATTGTCAGGCAGAGGAAACCATGTCTGTTGACTTCTGATATCTCTGTATTTTCTTCGAAGTTCAGGGTGCTGACTTCCCTGAACTAGATGAATGATATATATGCTTGGTTAAAGGAATGATAGTGCTTGATTAAAGTGATTGTTAACCCCTTAAAAATTGCCTTTCCTTTTTTGAATGCAGATATAAGAACCTGTGATAGCAGTCCTCCCTGTGTATATTGGGATGCTTACTGTTATGGGAATATGTCAAGAATCTTGTCAAGAAAAAGATTTACAGTTGTATTTTGCCAGCACATATTTAGTGAAAATAGAGGTTGAGGTGGTGTATTGCCCAAATCTAAGTTTTTCTTTCCTTAAATTGTAGGGCAGAATTATATATATGTATGTATACATATGTGTGTATATATGTATATGTATATGATGTATATGTATATATGTATATGTATATGAACAAATATTTAGAGGAATCCTAAAGAGGGTTAGAACAGGGATGAAAAATCACTTAAATATGCAGATTTGGCCAATACAAATTCATGTTATCTAATTTCCATTATGTATGCATAGAAATCTTTCCTAACACATTCCTTAAAATCTTCCCTATACTTCTTGGGCCCTATCTCTCCTGCTTAATAAATGACCTCATCTTTTACTTGCTTGAAACCTGGCTTACATTGAAGCTTTTAACGATCAGCGCTTTTCATTTTTATGACTTGTTGTGAGCAGAGATCTCCAGCTACTCCTCATTATATCTGGGTTAGGTCATCACTAAAGGAGATGGGAGAGTGTACCTTCCAGCATACCCTGGACAAGAAGAGTCTATTGCAATTCTACTTCTAGTTCTAACTTCTCTTTTATCTTGAGCTCAAGTCCAAATTTCCAAGAATTGAGAAATATGTTCTATCATCTGATTTCAGAAAAGTACCTGTACATATCCTTTGAAAATTTATCAACTGGGGAATGGCTCTTATTTTTGTAAATTTGGCTCTATTCCCTACATCAGGGAAACTTGCTATAAAATTTCCCCCAGTTTCCTGTTTTGCTTCTAATTTTGTTATCTTAATTTTATTTGTGCAAAAACTTTAAATTTCAGGTAACCAAAAGTATTCTTGATCTTCTTCTCTTATCCATAAATCTAACAGGTACATTTTTCTATGCTTTCCTAGTTTACTTATGCTATCACCCATTATGATTAAATCATGTATCCATTTTGACCTTAACTTGGGTATACAATGTGAGATGTTGGTTTATGCTTAATTTCTGACAAATTCTTTTCTAGTTTTTCCAGCAATTTTGGTCAAATATTGAGCTTTATTTCTAAAAGTGTGGATCTTTGGGTTTATCAAACACTATATTATGATCGTCATTTACTAAGTGTATTATGTACCTAACCTATTCTACTGATCTACCACTCTGTTTCTTAGTCAGTACCCTAATGTTTTGATGATTATTTCTGTGTAAAATAGTTTGAAATCTGGAACTGCTAGGACACCTTTGTCCATATTTTTTCATTGATTACCTTGATATTCCTGAAATTTTTTTTTGTTTCAGATGATTGCATTATTATTTTTTAAAGCTCTTTAAAATAACTCTTTAGTAGTTTGATTTGTATGGCAGCAAATAAACAAATTGCCTTAGGTAGAATTGTCATTTTTATTATATTGGTTCAGTCTACCCCTGAGCATTTTATATTTCTTCAGTTGTTTAGATCTGTCTTTATTTGTGTAAAAAAGTGTTTTGTAATTGTATCTATATAGTCCCTGGATTTGCTTCAGCAGGTGGACTCCCACATATTTTGTATTGTCTGTTGGTATTTTAAGTGGAATTTCTCTTTCTCCTCCTGTGGGTTTTGTTGGTAGTATCTATTTACATGTTTATTTCATATATTACAACTTTGCTAAAGTTGTTCATTGCTTCAACTAGATTTGTTTTCCAAGTATATCATCATATCCTCTCCAAAAAGTGATACATTTTTTTCCTCATTTCTTATTTTTATTCCTTCAATTTCCTTTTTCTTGTCTTATTGCTATAGCTAATGTTTCTAGCAACAATATTAAATAATAGCAGTGATGATGGGCATCCTTGCGTCATCCCTGATCTGATTCACAAGACTTCAAATAGACAATAGCTTCTCCATTATAGATAATGAGTACTCTAAGTTTTAGATAGATACTACTTGCTTTAAGAAAGGCTTCAATGATTCTTATTATGCTTTCTAGTGTTTTTAATAGGAGTGAGTGGTATATTTTCTCAAAAACATTTTCTCCATTTATTACAATACTATGATTTTTTTTTTTTGTTATTTGATATGGCTAATTATACTGATACTCTTCTTAATATTGAATCAGCCCTGAATTCCTGGTTTAAATCCCTAGAGGTCATGGAATATGATCTTTGCTGTATATTGCTCTAATCTCTTCACTAGTATTTTATTTAAAAATTTTTCCACTATATTCATGAAGGATATTGCTCTATCATTTTCATTCTCTGTTTTTACTCTCCTCAGTCTAGGTAGCAAAACTGCATTTGTGTGACAAAAGAAGTTTGGCATGACTCCTATTTTAATCTCTTTTTTCAAATAGTTTATATAATGTTGGAATTAATTGTTCTGTAAATTTTTGGTAGAATTCACTCGTAAATCTTTCTCATCCTGGGGTTTTCTTCTCAGGGAGAAGGCTTTCGCATTTTTTTTTTAAAACTAGAATTATTTAAGTATTCTATTTCCTCTCCAGTTAATCTGGGCAGTTCCTGTTTTTATTAATATCAATTTATTTCACTTAGATTGTCATTTTTCCTGGTATATAACTGGGCAAAATTACCCTAGTAATTGTTCTAATTTCATCTTCATTGTGGTATATTTACCTCTTTCATTTTTTTATACTGGTAATTTGGTTTGCTTTTTTAAAAATCAAATTAAGTAATGGTTTATCTATTTGATTGCACTTTCCCCCCCCATAAAACCAACCCTTAGCTTTATTAGTTTAATTTTCTTTTTTTTTTAATTTTTCACTTTTTTTTTTTTTTTTTACTTTTTATTAATCCCTTCTTTGATTTTTCAGGATTTCCATATTGGTGTTTTACTACTTGATTTTAAATTCATTCTTTTTTTTCTAGGGTTTTTTTTTTTTCTGTTGCATGCCTCATTCATTGATCTGCTCTTTTTGTCCTTTATTGATGTATGTGTTTAGGGATATAAATTTTCCCTGCATGCTGCATCAGCCAATCCCACAAATTTTGAAATGTCTCATTGTTGCCATTCTATTTAATGAAATTATTGATTGCTTTGATGATTTATTCCTTGACCCATTCATTGTTTAGGATTAGATTATTTAGTTTTTAATTGCTTTCCAATCTATGCTTTCATGACCCCTTAATGAATGTAAATTTTCTTTCATTATGGTCTGAAATGAGTACATTTAATATCTTTTCTTTTCTGCATTTGATTGTGAGATTTTTTTATACCATAATATATGGTCAGTTTTTGTGAAGGTGCCATGTACAATTGAGTTAAATGTAGACTCCTTTTTATTTCCATTCAGTTTTCTCCCAAAATCTGTCGTATCTAACTTTTAAAAAGTTTTATTTGTCTCTTTCTTAATTACTTACTACATGTTTAGAAATATCCAGCTCTATCATAGGAAAGTTGAGGTCCCCCACTAGTACTGTTTTGTATTTCCTCTTGTAACTTCTTTAAATTTTCCTTTAAGAATTTTGATTCTATGCTCTTTGTTGCATATATGTCAAGTAACGATATTATTTTATTGCCTGTAGTTCCTTTCAGCAAGATTTAGTTTCCCTGTCATCTCCCTTTTAATGAGGTCAATTTATGCTTATATGTTGTCTGATATCATGATTGCTACCCCTCTCTTTTCCACTTCAACTGAAGCATAAAAGATTCTTTTCCAGTACCTTATTTTAACTCGGGGTCTGTCTCTTTTTTCCAAATGTGATTCTTGCAAGCAACATATTTTTGGATTCTGATTTCTAATGCATTCTTCTATCCACTTCATTTTTTATGGGTTAGTTTATTCCATTCACATTCACAGTTGTGATTACTTACTGTGCATTTCCTTCAATTCTATTTTCTTTTATTTAGCTTTCTTTTTCTCTTTTTATCCTATCCCTCTTCTAAGTCTGTTTTCTTCTCAATACTGCTTACTTTTTATCTGTTCTCTCTTTTATCACCTCACCCCTTTCCCTTATCCCTTTCTTTTCCTACTTCCAAGTTGGTAAAAATAGAGTTCTATTGCCAATTTACACACACACACGCATACACACACACACACACACACACACATACCTACACACACGTATCTCTGGGTATGCATTCTTGTCATTACTCAGGAAGGGTTCCTGATCCCTTGGGATTGCAATCATTTCTGCTCCCTTGGGACCATGAATGATATAGCTCCTCAGGAGCCCTGTTTCCTTAGGACTGAAAATGGTAATGCTCCTCAGGGTCCCTGGTTCCTTTTGACCAAAATCAATTGTGTTCCACAGGGCTTTTGATCCCTTTTGAATGAAAGTGTTCTCTGAACTATAACCCAGAAGTTGGTATAGGCAATGGATTTGCCCAACAGTTCCTCTTCCTTTATCCAGTATAGAACTGGAGTTCCCTGTAATCTCTTTCTGACCACTTGTCAGGTCTCCTTACCTTGTTTGTCTTGAAACCTCCTGAAGCTACCATTGTTTATATCATCACATTTTGTCCCACCATTGGTATTTCATTCACATAGGTTCCAGGCTAATCTCCACCCCTAAGTTACAGATATCTTTTTTTGATGTCCAAAATTGTCTTGGGTTGGATGAATGTCCCCGTTTTACCTTTTGTTGTCTCTACCACCACTCCAGAATTTGATCTGAGGTATTTTTTTAAAGTTTTTTGGAAGAAAAATTTTGGAAGAATTCAACTAACTTGTACACCACCATTTTGGCTTAACCTCCAGAAGTCTCCTGGCTTCCTTAATGTAGTAACCTCTGGTGGTATGCTGAAATTGCCACTAGAGAAGAATGGATAGAAAAGTCCCAGCAGTCCTCAAACTCACCCTATTGACCATGGAGGTCAGTGCCCAGTGATAATACTGTTCATGGTCTCACTTTAGAGTGGACAGAAGCATTTTGCCTTCTCTATCATCCTAACAATACTGGGCAAGTGGTATTTGTCACAACAGAATGGACTATCTGGCAAGTAGCCATGCTTTCATTCTTTGCCCAGTGGTTAATGAGTAAGGATGTCACTCAAGAATAATGTATGGGCTGCTGGTAGAAGGAAGAATAATGCATCATGGGAAGGATGGCAATCAAGTAATAGGTTGCATGCAAAGTAGTATAAATTTATTACTGTATATTAATTTACTATTCATGATCACTATATGTTATGTTTACAATATTGTGTATTATATACTATACATAATTTATGTGCATCTTAAAGCTCTTCATGATCTAGCTCTAACCCATCTTTCCATATTGAATTCAAATTACTTCTCACTCATTTTTTCTAGGCTAACTGGACTACTTATTCCTCTCTTTACATCTCCTGCTTCTATCCTTTTGACACACTGACCACCCACCCCCACCCTCAGACCTGGAATTCATTCCCTTTTCACCTCTATTTAGAATCCTTAGTTTCCTCCAAGGCTCACTTCAGTTCAAATGCCCCCTCAAGAACCCTTTCAGTACCTCTCTACTTGGCTGTTAATGCTCTCATCACACTCCAAATGACTCTTCATGTATTTTGTATCCCCTTTTGACTTTTATGCTGATTTCTTCAGATAAAGTAAGCTCCTTGAGGACAAGGATGGTTTCATTTTTATCTTCATATCTCTAGAGTCTAGCACAGTACTTGGTCCATAATAGATGATTAATAAAGATCTAGCTAATGAATGAATGAGTAAATGAATGAGTGAGTCTTAGAAATATGTTTATCATGAAAGAAAAACAACATAAAACTTTGAAGCAGTCACAGAAAGCCAGAGATTCTCAAAATCATTCTTTCCTCTCCAGACAGCTACAGGCTCTGGGCTTACACTTCCAAGGAGACAATGAGGATCCCAAGGAAGTGGCAAAATAACAATTGAATCAAAGGATATAACCTGAGAGGATCCCCATACCCCTAGTGGTACTTAACGTTGGGCAGAAGGAAGCTAGGAAATGCCCAGTGAAAGTAGAGTTTCACTGCAGCCATCAAAGTTCCCCACTTGAGGGCACCAAAATGATACCTCACTTTTCAGCTATGTGTTTCAGGGCAAGTAACATTTGATCCTAGGCAAGATAAGAAGACTTCTGATCCATTTATTCTAATTCAAGGGAGAATTGGTAAACTTTTATGCTTGCTGTCATTAGGTCACACAACATGCTTTTACTGCCTATAATTAGGTGAAAACTGTCTGGTTTTATGAGCCAGAAGCCTGCTATTTGTGAATAAGAGTAGTCCTGAAGCTAAGAGACCTGGGATTTAGTTTCACTTAAACCATTTGGTTTGTTGAATTATTAGACAAAGAGCAAGAGTGGTATATAATTTGAGCTGGAAGGAACTTTTAAGTACTTCTAGTCCAACTTCCACTATTTCCAAAGCTGAGCAATGTGATACATTGGAAAGAACAGTAGATTTGGAGTCAAAGGACCTGTGTTCAAATCTTAACTGAGGCTCTTGCAATTGGTGTAACCTTAGGAAAGGCACTTAGCTTCTCTTTGACAGCTCTAAAATGAGGGACTGAATGCCCCCTTAACTCCCTTCCTTGCTTGAAAATCTTATGAAACTAAAACTCAGCAATGATTAGTCCAAGGTCCCACAAGCAGAAAAGCTGGAACTACTAAATTTGGCTATCTTTAACCTTTCTTTTTCATTGCTTCAAGTATTGTTTTTATTGTTACTATTTTGTGTATGTATGTGTTTTATTTTTGGTGTTATTATTCTAAGGGAATAATATAACAAGTGACCTGTAAGATGTTAGAGAAAGAATGTAGCATCAAGTCTTCAGGGACAATGTCTTAGTCTTTGAATGCTATGGGGAAATTTAAAAAATGAGATTCAAATAAATGAAGATTCCTACTCTTATTTTATTAAACACCATCCAGTGGTAGTTGAGGTTTACTTTCAGCCAGCTAATCACTTAGTCAGTCAATAAGCATTTTAAATACTATGTTCCAGGCACTGTGCTAAATGCTATATCTAGTGTGCTAATGGCATAAACAGACCCTGACATCATGATATATTCAGTTAAAATGGGAAATCATCTGAGGATAGACATTATCACTGGGGTGAGGAGATGAAGAGAAAAGACCCCCTTTCAGAAGATGCCATTTGAACTGAGTCTTGAAGGAAACCAGACCAGGAGGCAGAGGTATGGATAGAGAGCATTCCAGGCACAGGAGACAGCCCTGAAAATGTAGTGTTGAGAAATAGATACAGACAGTGGGCCTGGATTTTATATTATCATTATAAATTAATGGTTCCTTGAATATTATTTTCAGAAAGCACATTCATATTTGATATAGACATAATTATTCCCTGACTCCTGCACAATAGAAGTCATGGTAAATCTAGGCCTATCCAGTAAAATATGATGACTTGATTTCTTTTGCTAGATTTAACTAAGAAATAAGTAATCTTAAAAAAAAAAAAAAACTCTTCTTCACAAACTGCTACTTCCAGCTGTACTAAGACAGCTTGATAACTTCCAGCTGAATCACACTTTGCTCCTGGTGCTCAGAAAATCTATGATCTATCAGGAGCTGCCTTGTAAGATTTTAAAATGTCTTTCAATAATGTACATCTAAGTTGTTGTTGTTGTCTGTTATTGTTGTTTCTGTGAGTATGCCTGAGTGTTTATTTCATGTGATTTTGCCTAGGACAGTCAACACAGACTAAAAACAGATTCATGCCAAATTGAAGTGTGAAAATGTCTACTTCCAAAGATAACTTAGTCTACTCTCATCCAGATTGTAGCTCATCTCCTCTTTCTAATTTAAAGACTGTGTATATGATTCTTGGATTCCAAATGGCATATATTAAAAAGATTAGTCATCATTATTGTAAATGTACCAAAATTGAGATGCATTTATTTAGAACTCACTTCCTTTTTCTCTCCCTCCTTTTTCTTCCTTCACTGTTTTACTGTTTTTCCTTCTTTCCTTTCTTCTTTTTTCTTCTTTCCTCCCTCCTTCCCTTCCTCCTTCTCTCTCTTTATTCCTTCACTTCTCATTTTCTTTCTCCTTTCCTTCCTTCCTTCCTTCTTTCTCTCTTTCTTTCTTCTTATCAATAAGATCTGACATTTATATAGGCCTCTAAGGTTTGTGAATACATTGTTTCACTTTTTCCTTATAACAATCTTATGAAGTAGGTTCTATTATTATCATCTCTCTTTTATTGATGAAGAAACTGAGGTTATAAAGATGTAATGATTTGCCCAGGATCACACAGAGAGTAAATGTTAGGGATAAGACTCAAGACTTCAAAATTTCAAGTCATATGCTCTATGTTGCTTCTTATATTCCACATCAACAAACATTTATTCGTCATCCACTGTGTGGATGTCTTGGTTTCCCCTTCCTTTTTTCTACCTCTGTTGGGAACAGGAAAATATTCCTCTAATCTTGCTATTCCTATGCTGTCCTATGTCCTACCTGTAGAAACTGTTTTAGGTCAAGGACCAGAGAAGAGATGAAGCCTATTATAATGCATGGATTTCCCTGCAACACAATGGAATCTATCTGGTTTTTATTTACTTGAAACTATCTAACACTACCCATGGGCATCCCTTTTCTTAAGGCTGCTTTTATTACTGCCATGAATCCTCTAAAAAACTCCAAGAAACTGATATATACCCTCTATAGGAGCAAGTTCTGTGATACCACATGAGTGTGGCAAAATCAGAAATGAAATATAGTCGATGGATGTTAGCACCAGTTAATTAAAGCATTATTACTATTACAGAAGGGGATGATAGCTATTTTCTTATATATCTCATCTTGGTTTACTCAGAGCAAAAAAAGAAAAAAATTATCCTTACCTTTGATCAGTTTGCTTTAGGAATACATAAAGGACAAGGGAGAAGAGTGTGGAGAGGTAAGCACAACCTCATAAGCATTAGTAGAAAAGAAGAGTATCAAACCATACTATATTCCCTAGTATATTCCACTAGTAGTGGACCTGTTGTGGTACAATGATATCTGAGAATGGCACATGCAAATCCACTGTAATTATTGGCTGGCCTACAATTGGCAATTATAGTTCCAAGGACTGTTGATTTAAGTCAAGTCAATGAGAATTTCTTAAGTACCTACTATATGCCAGACATTGTGCTGAAGATACAAAGAAAAGCAAAAAGAAGAAGAATTGCTTTAAAGGAGCTCACAGTCTAAGTGGGGAGAAAACATGCAAAACAAAATGTACAGACAAACAATAGTCAAGAACAATTACAGTGAATCAACAGAAGGAAAATCCTAGCATTTAGGAGATGAAGAATGCTTTCTTGTAAAAGATAGGATTTTAACTAGGACTTGATGGAAACCAGGGAAGCCAAGAGAAAGCTGAGGAGGAAGAAAATTCCAAGCATGGAAGAAAACTGGTGAAAATGCCTTGAGTGAAGAGCTAAGAGTATTTTGTATAAGGAAGAGCAAGGAGACCTGAGTACATGGGAGGGTGGACCATTAAGGTATAACAAGGGGTAATGCTATGTTGGAATTTCAAAGACAAATACAGGCTGTTACCTTTGATCCCAGAGGTAATATGTTGACCCTAAAGTTTATGAAATGCAGGGTGAAATTGTCAGACCTGTGCTTTAGGAGCATCAGTTTGACAGATGAGTAGATGATAGACTGAAATAGGGAAATACTTGAGCCCAGGAGACAAATCTGGTCTCTTACAATAGATCAGGTATGAAATAATACCACCACTCAGGTGGTGGCAGAGTCAGAGAAGAGGAGTAGGTGTTTGCATGATGTGTTATGAAGGGAGAATCTACAGAATTTGACTACAAATTTGATATGAGTGTGAGAGAAAGTGAGGCATCAAAGATAGCATCTAAGTCATGAGCCTGAGTGCCTGGGAAGATGGTAGTGCCCCAGAATATGATAGGGAAGTTAGGAAGAGGAGAGGGTTTGAAAGGGAATTAATGAATTCAGTTTTGAACAAATTGAATTTAATATATTTATGGAATATCCAATTTGAGATGTCCAATAGGTTGTACAACTCTCTACAAACTTGCATTAAATCTTTGTATAGTTATTGAAAAGTCAGAGGTAATATGGTATGGTGAAAAAAGCGGAGATTTGGAGACAGGAATCTATCTCCCTCCCTCTTCCTGAACACACCTTCTCACCTTCTAGTACAATGTAGGGGAAGTACTAGGATTCTTTGTGTGCTGCATGTGTATGTATATTTGTCTATGTATAAGAGCAAGGGATGGGAGGGAGGGCGTCCTGAAGGGGATGCACTGTGATGATTTCTATTCTAGATCTGAAAGGGAGCATGTGAGGAAACTGTAATATGAAACAAGGTACCTGTGTCACTCTCTCACTTTATATCTAGGCTTGAAAAGAATTCTTTTACACAAGGGACAGCAAAGGTACAAGTTAGAAGGAAATTAGATCATTAGATAATGGAAGTCAAGTTCATATAGCCATTACATGACTTTGTGTTACACTGAGTGAAGTACAGGCATCTACTATGCTATGACCTTGTGATCTGGGTCATAAAATCCCTTTTCACTGAGGGATTCTTATCCCTCAGGTAGTCTTTTCAGAAAATGTATTTGGGTAAGTCAACTTTTGAAGAATCCCTCACCTGCAGTTCAGCCCACCCTATGAAAACCTAGACAGGCAAACAGCCATGCCAACCAAAGAATAAATTGCCTCACACTAAGGATGCAGCTAACCTCTCTCATACCAACAGAGACAATGGCTGAGTTTTGTTTTGCTATAGACATGAGGCTGCATGATATATCCTATCCCTCCCCAACCCTGTATGTTCTCATCAAGCATTCTGGGAACTACTAGGTTGTTTCATTTTCTATTGTTAGAAATAGCAATCTGCCTTGCACTTTACTATATCAGTGTACTTTTTTTCCTAAAGAGATCATATTGAACTTTTTTTCTTTTAAAGACATTCCACTGAATTTTTTCTTAAGATAACAATTGGTAGACTTTCTTTACAAAACCAAAGCCAAACAAAAACAAATAACAACACACACCCCCATCCTGTTCTAAAGGGCTATAAAAGCTCAGCTAACAGTAAGGGGTAAAAACAAACAAAAAAAACCTAACTTCTGAGCTTTGACAGAAGCTTCTAAATCTGTATAAAGAAAATGATTCATAGGAGCTCTTTGATAATTTTTTCCACTACAGAAAAGTACATCCCTGCTTGTCAGCACATCTGTATTTTCCCTTCATGTAATAAACTGACTAGGCTAGAGCAGCAAAGGAACTTTACAATATGGACAATATTACTGGAGAACCTTAGAAGGAAAAATCCACTTTTGCTGTACTGTGGAGCATACTGAGTAAAATCCGATCCACTGGAGGTGGGGGTGGGGTATCTATCTAACCTCTTTGTTGCTTCCAAATTTTGATGTTCACTTAGCATCTCTTTCAATAAAATCCTAATGGAACAGTTTAGGAGTCAAGAAAGAAATTGGTAGTTTTGACCACACTGAAGAGTTATTTCTTGGCATATCTGTAGGCTGTGTACATCTCAAATGCTTTAACAGATATTTGGCAATCTCTATAGTACATGCTCTTGAATGGCTGTTCACATTAAACTATTGTCAAAATTACAATTAAGGTCTTGTAGCACTCCAAGAGTTAGCCAAAACACATTGGTTAGAGGGCAATCAGGAAAACTCAAGAGCCACCAGTTTCTTTCCTTCTGATTAGAGGTCATTTTCAAACAAAGTCTTATTGTTAGATTGTAAGCTTCTGTTGCCCGTGGATCACATCTTTCTCTTGTATCTTCCTTAGTACATATCACAGTGCATGTCATAACAAATATTAGAATGCTTGTTGAGTTAAATTTCTGGGAATGTTATTATATATGGGTGTGGCATGAATATAGGGAACACACAGCAGTATGCATGCATGGGAGTGTGACTCAAAACTCTAACACTGCCAGTTGCCAATGTCTATTAGTGATACCATCACTCTGCTCTGAGGACATCTGTTACTTTCTCAGTGTTGATTTGTGTTGGAGTTGCAATTTGTGTTCCACAGTGGAGTCTTGTATCTGGCTACTCTTATCTCTCTTGATCTCCTATGTTTCTCTGCTTTCTTCTGAGGTCATTACTCTCCTGGTCTTATGGCTATTGCTGGGTATTACTTCATCAATTCAGGGCCATCTAACTACCTTCTGAGTAATAGGCTACTAAGGCTAGAACATCTTTTTATAATAGGCTTTACAAGATAACAGATTTAAAGCTAGAAGGGACTTTGGAGATGGCTTAGTCCATTCCTTTCAATTTATAGATGAGAAAACTAATGTCCATAGATACTTACTCACTTGCTCAAGGTAACACAAGTCATAGGTGATAGAGAAAGATTCTTCTCACTGTGACTTGTAGCCTTTTTGTCATATGTCCTCTCTAATGGCAGGCTTTTAGTCATAGTTACAGGCAATGAACTTGTAGAAAAGTCCATGCAGAGGGTGTAGGAGTCTAAGATTTTCTTTTCTTTTAATCCTCATGTTTGGGTATGAGATCACACTCTTTTTTCTCAGAAAACTCTTTGACTTGAGGTTAGAAATTTCCAGGATTATTTTTCAGACTTCGCATATAAATCAGTTTAAACTAGAACAAAAGTTAAGTGGAAATAAGAGCATTGTTTTCTATCCACCTCACTTGAATTCCTGGATTTATCATGTGTGTCATCAACATTCCACCCCTCCTTCATACATTTGGTACAGCATTTTAAAAAAAATGAATGTATTTTATTTTTAACTCACATTCATTTCAGCTTCTGGCTCATGATAAGTATTGATGGATTAATTGAATTCCAAGTTCATAACATCTTAAAATAATAATTAATTCATTTTAAGCCTAAGGGAGCATATAAAAGCCTCTAAAGTCCATTTGGTTCTTTTTTTTTTTTTTTTTGCAGGGAGGGGGCCTTAGCGAGTTTATTTTAGATTAAAAGTTTTTCTCCTCCTCCTCCTCCTCCTCCTCCTCCTCCTCCTCCTCCTCCTCCTCCTCCTCCTCCTCCTCCTCCTCCTCTTCCTACTCCTCCTCCTCCTCCTCCTCCTCCTCCTCCTTCTTCTTCCCCTTTTTTTTCTTAACATGTCCCATTTTCTTACACAATGACTTTGACTCAAGGAGGTATATAGACCTCGCTCATACTGAGCTCTGATTGTTTGATTCAGCCAAAAATAATCCTTCCCTAGTTAAGGTGCGGCTCTAAAATGTAGGTAGTTTCAATCCCACCCTTACGAAGATATCCCTTTCTACATCCATAATCTTCTCTTTTAACACGGATTTTATTAAGAAAAACCCTGTTCAACAGAGTCAAGAAACATAAAATGTTATCCAAGAACACATGCAGCTTTCTGCACCTAAATTGTTCTGTGTCTCTTCTGAAGGGAGGTAAATATATTTTCTCTTCTTTTCACCAAACTTAAGTGATATACTAATTTGGCCATCATTACAGAGGAGTGACTAGTCCTGCCATGAAGTTAAGAACTGTGGTGTCCTTATATTCCTGTTAGAGTTTTTGCCTTGGTTAAATCTTTCTCCTTAATCCTGGCCATTTGTTCAGCCTCACCTAGTGCTTTACATACCAGGCATTGACTGTTGTAATATGTACTATATATTGCTTTTAAAAAGTCTTTTTGGGTACATGGAGGCTTCCTAAGGGAGAAATGGTGTTAAAAGTTATTCCTAAATTCCAGTGCTCCATAGTACACCTTCCTAAGTTTCTAAGTTAGATATCCATAGAGCAAAATATGTCCTTTCAACTTTGAAGTCAGTCTTATTAATGCCTAGTTAGTAAAGATGTTTTTATTTGGATTCATGAATACTTATTGAATTTTCCATCTCAAAATTGCCTAATTTAGGCTTAACCCCCAATTCTTGGTCATTATATTTACACAATATTCAGTTTCTAATGCTATATTTTAGTCATCAAAATAGCACTATGTCTTTATAGAAGGTATAGATTTAATAGGGCTCTGCAACAGTTTTTCTTGTCTCATTCATTGTCTGGATTTCTTAACTAGAAGGCCTGTGAATATACGGGAAAACAATAACAGCATGTACAACTTTTCCTGTTATAGTTATTTCAGTGCAAGTTGTGATTCTGACTGCTTTATTTAAGAAGAGCCTCCCATTGAAGAAGCAATAATTTTTTTGGCAAAAGGCATAAAAGCCTCGGAGGTCATTCCAGCCCCCAAACTATTGACTTTCCATGAATAATTGACTGCTATTTTATAGTTTCCATATTAAGTTGTATTATAGATGATAACAATTGAACTTTCTAATTGCTGGGGCTATAATACTTAAAAAGAAATAAAAGGTAGATGGATTCTCAGCATCTAAGTCATTTCAAAAATAGTGCAAAATGTCCCTTCCCTTTATGTCCTTACATACCTGCCAAAACCTGTCAGTATAGTGAATCTACAATCCTGGGCAATTGATCTTTGTAATAATGCAATGGCTTTCCAAGTCAATGGAAACATTTCTGTGGACTTACCTATCTTTCTAAAACATTTTTTTCTCTTCCTTGTTCCAACCACATTTTTCACTTACAGATTTCCCCTGCCAGAAATTACAGTCTCAAGTCCCTAGTACTTCAGTTTGAGATCCCTTCAGACAGGTTAATTTCCTTTTTTGTACTTCAAACCACTAATTTCCTAATTTCCTCCAGTTTTAAGCGATTAATGTTCATTTAAATTGCCCTGGGAAATCTAGAGATGATTTGCCGAACACCACAGAGTTAGCGCTGCTCTTTGAGCTTTGTCACATTGCCCTTTTGAGGATTCCTAAATTGTGGTTTCTATATATCAAATACTCAAAGTAGAGAAAACATCTACTAATGGGCTGTTCTCCACTTGATCTATTTTATGCCGTTAAATTTTATTCACTTAAGTAAATTAAATCAGCTGGGGGTTGGGGAGGGAATGTAAACTCATTCAGCAAAGTGAGCTGTATTATCCTAAAAGAAACTTCATTTCCACAGCATTAGAGATGAGAAAATGAAAAGCGTACTACATCTCCATACATTATCTACATTCCAAAGATTCCTTTATGTTGAAAAAAATGGAATTCAGAGCAGATTCAAGGGGACCCCTTTGTGTGCCTTGTAGCTCTCTGGTTTCTGTTTATAAGTTAGGAGGAAAGCTCATCCATTCCCACTGTTTTGTCTTTTTTTTTTTTTGTGTATGTCAACAAAAACTACAATAAAGACTCTAACAGAGCCTAAGCAACCTGCTATTTATGTATTATTCTTTGCTAACTTGACATCACTAATAATTGTTCAGGATTTAATATCCTAGTCATTGATATGATTCATCAAACTACAACTTAACCATTCCCAAAGGTCAGAGTCTTGTCCATAAGACAAGTCTATATTCCTTGCTGACATTTGGATAGATTGACTGAACTAGCAACTATAATGCATGAAGTAGTTGATATTCTTGAGTGAACCAATAGTCTACCACATTTGGTTATTTTATATACATAGCTTACATTGTGGTTAAGAATAGTTGACTCAGAAGGATGGTCATCGGGGTATCCTCCCCACCTGACTCCTTCTGCCTATACTGTCCTTCTCTCTCTCATTCTTGCCTCAGTGGACTGACTGGTCTAGGGTGAGGTCAGAGGTGGTATAAGGTGGTGGTAAAGAATGTGGAGATAATCCACTCAAGACATTTTGTTGTCTGACTCTTTGTTTTCTTGGCAAAGATACTAGAATAGTTTGCCATTTCTTCTCCAGTTCATTGTATAGATGAGAAACTGAGGCAAAAAGGATTTAGTGACTTGCCCTGGTTCACATACCTAGTAAGGGTCTGAGGCTGGATTTGAAATTAGGAAGATGATGTTTCTTGACCCTGGGCCTGGTATTTTATCAACTGTGCCAGATGACTCTTATTTTAGACCTCTCTAAGTCCAAAGACCCCATTATCTTCTAGTGGACCTTTCTTTATACAGAAATGAATCAAAGGAATAATATGTACAGAAGAGACATAGAAATATATAGAGAAAATGGGAGAAGTGAGTAAACCAATTACTGGAATCTTTAGAAGAAAGGGAAAAGGGGTGACCAGGGAACTAGTCAAATTTAGAGAAGTATCCCTTGGAATTGAAAACATCTGGAATCTGTCTGTATATCTTCCTATCCTATACTTGTAGCCCCCATTACTCTCCTCATTTCTTGAGTCCGAATCTTATCTTTCACTCTACAATCTTCTCTGTTGGAACTGTTGCTCCAGACCACATATAATATCTCCAGTCAAATATCCTGGAGAGACTGTAGCACAACTGCAGGTATAAGACCAAGATGCATTCTTGGTCTATCAAGTGGGAATCTGGAGGTCATACTGTTGTTACCTCAGTGCTATAGCTCAGATAAGTTATAAATTAATGACTTCAGGGTGACATGGTAGCTACCCATCCATAAGTGTTTAAATGTCTAGAAGGACTGGAGGGAGGATTTGATTTAGCTTGTTTGACTTCAGGTTATACAATTTGTCTGTGATAGGTGGAGGTTGGAGAGAAGTATATGCAGGTTTGCTATATGGTGGCGGGGGGGGAATACATCAACTTCCTACAAATCAGAGCTAGTCAAATATAGAATGGGCTTTCCTAAGATAGTGGGTTGCTCCTCATTGGAAATCTTTAAGTAAATGATGGATTACCATTTGCCAGTTATATTCTGGAATCACTATATATATATATGTATGTATACACATATATATGTAGAATATGGAATATATAATTATAGAATATAGAAGAATTATAATTTTGGTTAGGGACTGATGGGCTAGGACTTTGAGGTTCCTCTCCACTCAGAGATTATCTGCTTCTATTATCAAGTTTTTTTGGGGGGAAGGGTGTCTAGTCTGAACTGTCTCATATATCACTGTTTCTATGAGAAAATGGAGGTAACTGCACATTTTGGACATCCAATTGCTAGGGACTTCCTAGATAAGCAACTAGATGACTCCAGAAATTCATTCACTTTTATCATGTTACACTAAGGTCTCCTCTTGTTATACAACCAATTGGATTACCCCCTCAGACCAAAAGAGATTTTGTGTTTAATAAAGTCATCACATGAATAGATCATTTTTCAAAGCCTCTGAGACACTGTTCTGATATGATGCTAACAGATCTCCTCTCAAGATCTCATTGGTAATCTTAGTGTTCAGGAACTGCCAGGTATGATTGCCAAGGGTAATGAGATTGTAACAAAGAGATTTGATTCTACATAGGAAATAGTTACTTTCATTAAATGAAAATGTGACAGGTTTAAAGTCAGATTCAATGTGACTTGAGAATAAAGTTTTTAAATGAAAATTACAGCAGAATGATATAATTTATTTATTTTGAATTTCATAAAGTATATTAATCTCAGAAGTGTGAATGGGCAAAATAGAAAATAATTGAATGTAACCTTACTGTTCTCATAATAGAGACCCATTGTTGTTATTGAGTGCTTTATCAGATCAATGGAAGGAGGAAAGCTAGAACTCAGTTGCTTGAGGCCAAAAAAGTCATAGATTTAGAGCTTATAGAGAACTTAGATATTTTCTAATCCAATTTCCTACCTGAATATGAAGGAATGACGGTCTAGGTCACTTAAGTCACTCAGTCAGTAAAAAGTGTCAGAGGCAATCTTCAAACCTAGCTTACAGTTCAAACACCAAGCCTAGTGCTCTTTCCACTATGCTATGGTGGTTTTTTCTTCTGGGAATGACAACTTCTTGATTTGGGGAAAAGGACAAAAAAAGGAAAGGAAAGGGGAAAAGAAGACTAAAAGATAAATAAAATGTCTCCAGATTAGACATTTTTGCTCATGCTATTGCAGAATAAAAGTTCTGAAATCATATTTTAAAAAGAACTGAGAGGGAATTCCTCCTTTTTTATGTGCCATGCTTTGTCTTCTCCATGACTGATAGCATTTTCCTTGATAGTAAAGAAATTGTTCCAAAGGTGCATCAGTGAGTGAAGACCAGCTAGAAAGAATACATTCTGAGTGCATCACTGAGAACTGGAAGAGACCTTAGGGGTCATCTAGTTCAATCCTTTCACATTGCAGATGAAGAAACTGAGGCACAGAAAGTTTACATTTCTATACAGTGCATAGGTTATTTCAAGAGGAATGAATGCATTTAGATATTATGGATTTAGCAGTGAAAGAGACATTAGAGACTCTCTCCAGCCCTCAAATTTCAAAAGTAATGAAAGTGAAGCAGACAGCAGTTAAGTAGAATGCCCAGGGTTCCACAATAAGTGAGATTCTGCAGGAAGAATGATTGACTTTGGAGCCAGGAGAGGTTCTTCCAAAGCAAAAGCAGAGACTTCACACAATATAAGGTCCTTATTATCCACAATATGCTGCAGTTCCTAACCCCTTACATCTCTCTATTCAGGTTTCCATTAAAAGAGAAAAAACATATTCTAAGAAATACCAACCAAAGTTTTATATCCAATAAATAGAGAGGAAATAAATACTTTTAGTATATAACTACACCTAATGGACTTTGCAGTGCTGACAGCTGTAAACTCAGCATCAACCTTTGGGATTCTGTGTTCACAGATGGGGGAGCAGACAGAACTTGGTTTCTAGGCTGCATGTGTGTGTGTCTGTGTGTCTGCGTGTGTATGTTTGTGTGTGTGTGTGTGTGTGTGTGTGTGTGTTCTACCTGTGGCTTCTGCTCCTCATATAGCAGCTGTAGCAGCTGGTCTTCAGGTGGCAGCCACAGAAGCTGTCCCTCCTGCTTTTACCGCCACTGTTTCTGACAGCTGCTCGGGTCCCTGGGAATTATGTTTCTTACTCATCTAATGAAATATAAATTTGAAACAATAAACGCCAAAAGTTAAAAGTCACTGAATGGATGCAGACTGTCCTAGGTTTCTGCAGTGGTGAATGACTGGACTCAGTGGCTGTTTGTTTTTTTTTAACATCATTGGACTATTAATTCTCATAGTGTCTTGATAATATTGCTTGTTTTGTGCTCAGGATGCAGAGAAGTCTCAATGGAAAGCAACTTGGAGTGGAGAGGAGAGGAAAGAAGAAATAATCTCTTAGAATTTTTCCTTGGGTTTTAGGTCAGTTTTTTCTCAAGAGTTACTGCTTAGACTACAAGAAATCTTATGATGACTTTTTCTAGAACAATCTTCCTCTTTCTTATTGGGGAGGTCCATTAGCTCATCTTCCAAGCTAATATTTTCCTATAGCTAATGTTACACATGATAAACATATGTAAAACTACCTTATGAATATTAGCATGTTGTAAATTGGTTGCAAATGGCCTAATCCCACTTATTCTTGACTGACTTGGAACTCTTATCAAGAATTTAGCTCTGTCATAAGACAAGCTAAAATGGGAGAGGAAAATATACTTGTTTGTGTGGCTGTCACCACCACTTTTGCTTGATGAATAATCTTTCAAATCCAATCTACTTTTGAGCCAGTTTGAGACACATTGCTTCTTGTTTCTCTAGTGAGTCTGAGGTAAGAGTACAAGTGATGTAAGTTTCCTTTTTTCCCTTCCTCTGAACTCTACATGACTGGAACCAGTCTTTGTCATATTCATATTTACTGATTTGACTAGTGTTCTCCCTCCTACTCCCCCCCCAATTTACTTCCTTTTGGGGGCATATATTTGTATACATACTTTTATATATATGCATATGCTTTTATTTTTATTGGAATATAAATTATTTGGACAAATATTGTTTTAATTTTGCTTTTTATCTTTTCCACCTAGCACAGTATGCCTGTAACATAATAGGTGCTTAATAAGTGCTTCTTGATTGACTGGATGATTATTTGATTGATTGAAAGAATTCTGCATTTGGAATCAGGAAATTTGAGTTCAAATCCTGGTACATATGATTATTGTTTATATAAAATAGGAACAACTATACCAATACTATCTATTTCACAGTATTATTTCAATGTTTGTAAACATTGAAAATGTTATATGAGTGTTAACGTGAAGCATTGAGGTTTGGGCAAGTTCCATTAAAATTTCATTTTGTGAGTCATAAAAGGAACTGAAATTTCATTCAAATGTGTGTGGTGGTCCTTAAATCAGTAGAAAGACTCAGATCTTAATATAGATTGGAATGTATTGGATGCAGATTGTCCTAGGCTTCTGACAGGTGGTACATGACTGGACTCAGTGGTTTTGTTTTGTTTTTTATTTTTAACTGACATTTATATTTGACTCTCAACTCTGTCATTAGCAAGCTATGAGATTTTCTGTAAGTCTCCTACCTTCTTGGAGCTACTATTTCCTAAGGTTCAAAATCAGGGAAATATTCTTAGATTTTTAAATAGCATTTATATTTAAAAGCAAAAAAGGGTTAAGTGACTTACCCAGGGTCATGCAGTTAGCAAATGCCTGTGGCCCAATTTAAACTCAGGTCTTCTTGACCAAGTCTACTACTCTAGCCACTATATCACCAGTAGATATTAATTCCTAAAGGCCCTTAAAAATTCTATAATTCTCTTCTCAAAGTTTCTTGATTTTCTCTGTCTCAAACAATTTTATTTTATGGAATTTTAATTTGAGTTGTGTAATGTTTTCACAATTCATTTTATAGAATTTTTTTTTTATAGAATGCTATAGGATAATGGAATGAGTGGCAGACTTGCAGAAAGGCAGGTCTAGGCTGAACTTCTGCCTCAGACACATGTTATGGGATTCTGGGTGAATCATTTAAGCCTTCTGGGCCTCAGTTTCTTCATTTATACCATGGGAATAATGATACCTCTAGTATTAACTTAGAATTATTATAAGGATCCAATGTGATCACATTTGAAAAATATTTTGTAAACTTTAACATGCTATCTATATGTCAGCTATTGCTATTTAGCAACCTTATGAGGCAGGCAGATAGGAGAATGGATAGAGTACTACATCAGAAATTAGGAAGACCTGAGTTCAAATTCAATCTCAAGTGTTTACTGTCCCTGTGACTCTGATGGTCACATAGCCTTTATTTGCCTCAGTTTCCTCAACTGCAAAATGAGTGTAATAATAGAAACTACCTGTCAGGGCTGTTGCAAGGATCAAATGAAGTTAGCACAGTGCCTGTAAAATACTAAGTGCTTAATAAATGCTCATTTCCTTCTGTCCAGTACAGGATCTGACTCAGATATTTAACAAAATCTGCTGAGACTGATATGGAAATAAATTTAGTTTAGTGAATCTTTGGTATTTCGTAGATTAAATGAGTGTTGGTGATTGGCCTCATTACCAATATTGAAGTAATAAAGGTATTCTGCAAATGGAAAAAAATAAATGAATTAAACATTTAATGGTACAGCAAGTCTACAAAGATTTAATGAGAGGAAATTGATTTGTGAGTTTTCCTCATCCACTATTATTTGTCACTATCTCTTGTAAACTAGTTTCATGAAATATGCTTTTTTATAGATTTCTCAGACCTTTTCTCTTAAAGATGTTAAAAAACTTTCTCCTGGCCATCTTAACCTAGTTATTTTGTTAAATTTCTGACCTAATACTTACAAATCATATTTTTTGAACTCTCAAATGACATTTTAATCATCAAAACTCATCAATCCTTAGGAATGTTTTCTGTAAGTAATGTTTGTCATAGACAGAAACAGACTGATACTGGAGCTACTTCTACTTTGAAGAAATAGGATAGGTTATTTATTATTGCTTGCCATTTTGTACACATTTACAACTATAGGTCTTTGGAACATTGAAAGTGTCCGGAAATGAAGTCCAGTCCCTGCTCCTACAACTTATGACACAGACAATGCAGAAACAAAATGGCATACTCCTATACACATACGATACACGATTCTTTCACCTCTCTTTTGTACAGTGAAAGGAAAGATGGCAACTAGGAAACTGAGGCCACTGTCTGAATTAAAGCTAAGATGACTGTTCTCACCAATCTTGGTGACTTTTTTCTATGAGAATATTCTTGATCCCAAGCTTGATCTTTCAAATAGTGTTTTGTTAGAGATTTCTGCCTTGGTGAAAGGGGAAAGTTGCTAGGGGCATGCATGACTAAAGAGATAACATAGTTAGTTTCCAGTGGTTGGTTGTGGTCATACATTCTTGCACTTCAGTGATTTATTTAAAAGTTATTTTCTTGGTGATGAAATTCCTTTAGCATGTGATATTATGGGTGTCCAACCACCACATAGTTGAATATTTCATTTACTTATTATGGTAGCTTAAAATAAAAGAACTTGTTTGGGGGATTGCTAGGCACTTTTAAAAAGGCATTCCCCAGATTTATTCTTACATTGTTCCTATAATGATTTATAGAATCAGGAATACAAAAGATTACATGCTTAGATAATTTAAATCACTTTTGAATCTCTGTTTTCATCTAAGGATTTCTCATTGTTCTGATGAGACCTTTGTGAGAACTTTTTGAAACACATTATCTGATTTTCCAATCTGGATGAAGATAAGATTGTCATTAATCTGTGGAGGAAAGCCCTGAACAGATTTATGAATTATGGTGAATTTAAATGGGTTGAAGCTGTGATTCTCTCAGAACCCACAACATATATTTAAACATAGTTGAGTCACCATTCAATAAGAAACAGGATATAGGGGGAAAAGCAAGTAGGTGTCACAATGGCTAGTGAACAGGATCTGGAGTCAGGAAGACCTGAGTTCAATTCCAGCTTCAGACACTTAATAGCTGTGTGACCCTGGACAAATCATTCAATCTGTCTGCTTTATTTTCCTTATCTGTAAAATTGGGATAATGATGACATTTATCTCTAGGGAGTATGAAGTTCAAATGAAATATTATTTGGAAAATACTTCGCAAACCTTAGCATGTTCTATAAATTCCAGGGAGTAGTAGTAATAACAGTAGCAGCAGCAGTAATAATAGTAGTAGTAGTAGTAGTAGTAGTAGTAGTAGTAGTAGTAGTAGTGAAATCCTCCATACAATAGATATATTTATATAAGTGTAGGTTCATAGAAAGGCAGACTAATATACTGAAAAAAAACTAGTCTTGAAATAAAAAATTAAATATTAATAAATGGTGATGGATTAGCACTATAATTTCCCAGAGGCCATTTAATATATCATATAAATATGTAGTTTGAATTTTCTTTTGTTATGCTCATTGTTTTCCTATCTTTGAACCATCCTTGTATGTCAGGTATAAACTATTATATTATTTTAAATAAATAATAAGAGGAATGAATATAAATGAATAATTTTTGTCCTCTGGTGACAGTTGAGGTGATTTTCATTTCTGATTGGCGTGAAAATCCTTCAAATACCTGAAGACAGCTATTCTGCCAGCCCAAGAACCCCAAGAACAACAGGCACAACTAGGCCAGATCACCTCAGCTTGGTGGGCAAGCCAGTAGCACCCAAGACTCTGGCATGGAAAACCAGGACCCTACCCCCCAAACATAAGAAGCTTTGGGACTATGTATATACCAGGAGCAGAGCTCTACTTTAAAAGTCATCAAATGGGTTAAAAATGAGTAAAAACCAGAAAAGAACCCTGATTATAGAAAGCTACTACGGCAACAGAGGAGATCAAAACAGAAACTCAGAAGAGAACAATGGTATCAAAATGCACATATGCAAAACCTCAAGGGGAAATATGAGTTGGTCTCAAGTCCAAAAAGCCTTCTTGAAAGAACTCAAAAAGAATTTTAAAAATCAAATAAAAAAGGTAGAAAAAAACAGAAAAGAAATGAGAGTTATGCAAGAGGGAGTCAACAGCTTGGAGAAGGAAGGACAAAGATTGACTGAAGAAAAACAATTCCTTAAAAAATACAATTGACCAAGTGGAAAAAAAAATCCACTAAAAATGACTCTTTAAGTGATATCATTGGACAAATGGAAAAGGAGATTCAAAAGCTAACTGAAGAAAATCATTTCTTAAAAATTAGACTTTGGCAAGTGGAAGCTAATGACTCTATGACACTTCAAGAATCAATCAAACAAATTAAAAAGAACAGAAAATTTAATCTTCAAATATAATACTCAAAAGAAGCATAAAAATTTAAATAGGGGGAAAAACATGTTATTCAATAAAGGTAAACTGTTTACATCCCTACATGGGAAAATGATACTTGAACTATATCACTATTAGGGCAGTTAGAAGAAATATACATGGAAAGAGGGTGTAGGATAAGTTGACTTTGATTTGGTGATATAAAAATCAAGGGGTAAAAAAAATAATCATACTAGGAGCAAAGGAAAAGGGGAGGCAGAATAGGGTATATTACATCACAGAAAGAGACCCAAAAGCCCCATTACAGTAGAGGGAAAGAAGGGAGAGGGTGAGAAGTTTTTGAACCTTACTCTCATTGTATTTGGCTCAAAGAGGGAATAATACACATATTCAGTTGGGTGTAGAAATTTATCATACCTCATAGGGAATTAGGGGTGAAAAGAGGAAAGAAAAGGGCATGGGGGCTGATAGAAGGAAAGGCAAATTGAGAGAAACAGTGGTCAGAAGCAAAACAGTAGTGAGGAGGGACAAGGTGAAAGAAAAAAGTATAAATGGGGAGGGATAAGGTGGAGGGAAATACACAGTCAGTAGTTATAACTGAAAGTGAAGGGGATGAACTCTTCTTAAAAATGTAAGCATATAGCAGACTGAATTAAAAATAAGTATCCTGCAGTATTTTGTTTACAAGGAAAACATTTGAAGCAGAGATACAGAGTAAAAGTAAAAGACTGGAGCAGAATATATTATACTTCTGTTGAAGTAAAAAAAATCAGGTGTAACAATTCTAATCTCAAACAAAGCAAAAGCAAAAATAAAACTAATTAATAAAAAGGAAGGAAACTACATCTTACTAAAAGGTACCATAGACAGTGAAGTAATTTCATTACTAAACACCAAGCGGTATAGCATCCAAATTCTAAGAAGAGAAGTTAAGTCAGTTACAGGAAGAAAAAGACATAAAACTGTACTAATGGGAGACCTCAACCTCCCCCTCTAATAACTAGATAAATCTAAACACAAAATGAACAAGAAAGAAGTTAAGGAGGTAAATAGAATTCCAGAAAAGTTAGAGATGATAGGTCTCTGAAGAAAACTGAATGGGGATAGAAAGGAATATACCTTTTTCTTAGCAGTACATTGCACCTACACAAAAATTGATCATGTATTAGAGTATAAAAACCTCATAATCAAATGCAGAAAGGCAGAACTATTAAATTCATCCTAATCAAATGCTCTAAGTCACTATTGATAAAGAAATGCAAATTAAAATAACTTTGAGGTATCACCTCACACCTATCAGATTGTCTATTATAACAGAAAAGGAAAATGATAAATATTGGAGAAGATGGGAAATTGAGAATCGCAATACATTGTTGGTAGAGTTTTGAACTGATGCAAACAGTTTAGATAGCAATATGGAACTATGTCAAAAGGGCTATAAAACTATGCATACCTTTTGATCTAACTATACTACTAACTACTAGATCTTTATCTCAATGAGATCATAAAAATGGGAAAATGACTCTTACAAAAATATGTACAAAGTATTTATAGCACCTCTTTTTTTGTGATGGAAAAGAATTGGAAATGGAGGGAATGCTCATCAATTGGCAAATGGTTAAAATCATTGTAGTATAGGAATGCAATATAATACTGTTGTGCCATAAGAAATGGTGGTCAGGTGCATTTCAGAAAAACCTGGAAAGACTTACATGAATTGATGCCAAGTGAAGTGAGCAGAACCAGGAGAACATTGTACATAGTAACAATTGTAACCACAACATTGTGCAGAGACCAACTTTGATAGACTTAGCTCTTTTCAGCAATACAGTGATCAAAGACAATTCCAAGACTCATGAGAGAAAATGCTATCCATTTCCTGAGAAAGAACTATGAAACTCGAATGAAGATGTAAGCGTACTATTTCCATTTTTTTTGCTTTTTTTCTTTCTTGTGGGTTTTCCCTTATGTTCTGATTCTTCTTTCACAACATGACTAATGTAGAAATATGTTTAACATAATTGTACATGTATAACTTATATCAGCTTACTTGCTCTCTTGGGAGGGAGGGAGGAAGGGAGAAAAAAATTGGAACTCAAAATCTTCTAAAAATGAATGCTGAAAACTATCTTTACATGTAATTAGAAAAAGCAAAATACTATAAAGTGGAAAAAATAAAATAAACTAGACCTTTGTGGATGACAACAAAAAAAGATCTTTCAATGACCCAAAGCTTCCCATAGAAACAAAGCCCATCTTTTGAATACCAGCATTCTGTTTATGTTTCTAAATAGCAATGAGATACATTGGGTTGAATCTGATAAGATGAAATTCAATAGGCATAAATATAAAGTGTTGAATTTGTATAAAAAAGATCTCCAGGAAGAGAAGATGTGAGAGGGATGAATAGACAGCAATTGTTCTGAAAAGAATGCAGGAGGTGGGGGGATCAGTCTATGGTAAGCTCTATGCAAGTCAGCAATCTAATGTGACAGCCAAAAAAGCTAATGCAATCTTGGCCTGCATTAGGAGGGGTATAGCTTCCAGGAATAGGGAGGTGATAGTCCCATTGTACTCTGCCCTTGTCAGACCTCATGCATAATATTTTCAGTTCTGGGAATCAGGGTTTAAGAAGGATATTGAAAAGCTGGAGTTTTCCAAGGAAGACAACCAGGATAGTGAAGGACCTTGAGTCCTTGACATATAAGGGTTGGTTGAAGATATTGGACACATTTAGCCATTGGAGAGGGAAGGGGAACACACTGCAGGGACATATCTGTGTTCAAGTATTTTACTGACTACAATGTGGGGAGGCAATAAATTATTCCGTTTTTCTCTACAGGGCAGAACCATGAGCATTGTGTGAAAATTTCAGAGTCAAATTAAGGTTTATTGTTAGAGAAAATAAATAAAACCCAAACCAAAATAACTTTCCCCAAATTAAAGCTCTCCACAAGTAGAATACATGGCCTCAAGAGGTTGTAGGTTCCTCTTCCTTAGAAGTCTTGAATCAAAGGCTAGAAGACTATTTTTAAGATATGATATAGTATTTTTAAGATATGCTATGATATAAGTTCCTTCATTTATCAGTTGGTTTCTGAGTTCCTTTCCATCTCTTCGATTTTGGGGTTCTGAGATCCCCCAGGCTCCTGTAAGCAATCACTTCCTCATCATTAGCTCATTTGCTCTGATTTCCCAAAAATTCTGCTCATTGAGCTTGAGGCTCTTGGCCCTAACTAGCTCAAGCCTTATACCCCTTTGTTGGGGGAGCTTTTGGTAATCTTCCTTAAGGAGACTAATTTTTCTCTTCTCCACTTTACCTTCCCTGAACAATTCTGTCCCTCATGTTACTAGAATTCGGATCTATTCTATCTATATTCCCTTCCCCCTACATACCTCAAATCACATTATGAAACCACCATGCTCCACCTCACTCCATTTCTCATATGCAGCTACTCAGGGCTCCAGCTTGAACTCCCACTGACTTCTTGTGCTTTTCTAAAATATCCTCTCTCCATTATCAGTTCTACCCACTCTGAGTTGAGTTCATCTGTGAGACTGCACTAATTGATAAGACCTTAAGCACTTTTACTTGGAACTTTTTTTTACCACACACCTCCATCCCCTGTGAGCCTCAAGCTATTGCATCCCTCCCTTTGGGAGCAGCTGTCTTAGCATATATTTTGATAACAATTTTTAAATGCATTGATACAGCTATCATAGCAACATGTCCATCTCCCCAGCCACCCCTCCAACAACAGGACAGAATCTGGAACCACTTATGTGTAACACATTTTCTTCTCAGCCACAAAAAATAATGCATCTGATATGTAGGAAAAAATGAAATGTATGAAACAGGAGACTATCTGTTTAGGTGACAACAGAAACATTCCTGGCAAGAAGAAACACATCAAGTGAAAACATGTTCTCCTTATCTGCATTCAATCAGCTCAAGGGGTACATCAGAACATGTTAATTACATTGTGAGGCAATTGATTTAGGATGACTGATATCATGAAAAAAATGTACACCTAAAGCATGACATCTGAATTAGATCTTAATTTCATTTCTAAGGAGCAGAGAGAGTGTTATTGTCTGACCTGTTCTTTTTCAATGTAGAGCTGAATCAGCAAACCGTGTGTTCTCAGCCAGAAGTTATAAAATAGACTAATGATGGATGAGGGGAACAAAAGGCAAGTAATAAAATGGCATACATTTTAGCAGTGGAAAAAGTTGCAATGTTTATGAAAACACATTGACATCAAATATTAACAACTAGGTTTATTGAAAAACTACTAACCTTTATGGCATACAATGAACGACTACCATATAAGAGGATTGTGAATGTTAAAAATGAAAGCAAAAAACGTTAACAAACAAAAATCAAGAATAATCTAAAGCTTACAAATTTGTGGAGAAAAATAAACTCATAAATATAAGATATTATAATTCAACTGCTTGGGCCAGGATTGGATTTCCTTTACTTAGATGTTAAATTCATTTACTACCTACAGAACAAACCTTCCATGAATCCCAAGAATTTCTTTATTTACACTGTGGGTACAGGCTGCCTGTCCTTCATGACCCCAAAGCCCTCCATCCATCCTCATCTTTTTCTCTTTTAATCCTTAGCTTTCTTCATGGCCCAGGTCAGATGTCTTCTAAGTTACCTTTCCCAATTTACCTAATTATTAACACTCTCTCTTCTCCAAAAATCTTGTATTTACTTTCCTATGCACATGTTATATTTCCCAATGGAATATAAGGTCTTGGAGCACTAAGATACTTTTATTTTGGTGTTTATATCCCAAGTCATCTCCTTCTGCCTGAATCTTATCTAGATTACCCCATTCATTATTTTCTCATGTGCTCCTTGTTTGTATTTCATATTTACTTGTCTATTATGTGGTATATCTGTCCAGTAGAATGTAAGTTCCTCAAGGGCAAAGACATTAAGTTATGTCCTTATAGACAGCACCTCGCATGTTCCCTACCTGTCACATAATTAGTGCTCAGTAAATGAATGAACAAATGAAGGAGGGTAGGGATCACTTTTGTTTGCTTGGTTTAGGTTTTGTTTTTGCCTTTATATCCCCAGTGGCTTATGCAGGTCCTTGTACATAGCAGATTTCTTAATAAATATTTGTATATTTGAGTTGAGTATCATTCTAGGGCTCTCCCTATTCCATTATCTCCCACCACTTAAAAAAAAAATCTAGGACAGATCCCACCTCTCTTGTCAATATCACCATTAGTCCATCCCCTAGCAGTCCAGAAGAACATTCTGATCCCTCTGAGACACAAGTTTTTAATCTTCTTGTATCATGGATCCCTTCAGCAATATGGTGAAAGCTATGATCCATGTTTCAAAACAATGTTAGATGGAGAAAATGCTGATGTCATTTATAGGTTAGTAAAAATGAAGTGATATTATTTTACCATCCAAGTTCACAGATGTCCTAAAATCATCCACAAAACCTTTCTTCCAACAGTATGTGGCCAGGATAACAGCAGTTGATAATGTGCATGTCAACGTGCATGTTAAGATCTGAGTGTTAACTGTTTGCTACATAAGTTCCAACACAATCTTTGTTTAAATCCTAAGCTACAATAAAGTACATGAAGCAAATGAGCTAAAAAAAATCTTCAAAATCTTTAGTGCCATGGGATAACAGACAAAGATATCCATTCATATACAATTAGAAAAGAAAAATCATTATTGGAAATTTGATCGTTTTTGGGAAGAAGAGTACCTTATACATGTACGTACTGAATTCCACTATTAATTCTGTTTAAATGCAGTTGTGTATATCTGTTTCAGGGAAGTCAATACATTTCCTTTTCACATTGATTAACAAGGACTGGAGAAACATAAACAAAGGCTAGAATAAAGTTGGCTAGGAAAGTATTGTTAAAGGGATGTATGTGAATAGCTAACGTAGTACCATGTTAAACACCTAAGCTATTTCAGAGCATAGCATACTTCAGAATGACATAGATAAATAAATAAGCAGCTTGTTAATTAAAATCACAAGTAGTATTTCAATTAGAAGATGCTTCAAGCCCTGGGGGAGACAAAGAATTAAGGTACAGAGACATTCTTGTTGGGAATTTGGAAGTATTTGTTTAAGAGAAGAAAGCCAAGTTCATTTTGTAGAGAAATCCCATCATTTCTTCAAGGTAACACTATTCTGGAGCCAAGATAGCTTAGGAGAGGGAGATAGCCAAGAAAAAAAAAATAAGACTTCAAGGTCATATGGATAGCTACTTCTATGTAATAAGAATCTGAAATTGGATACTTCAGCAAAGTAGCTGGTGGGTCTGTGGGTTGCATTTATCATTGGCCTTCAAGAAGGAGACTGAGTGCCTGCTGTATCCATACACAGAAGCTGGTTTGGCTGAATTTGATTGGAAAAAGTTAGAATCAATCAAATAACTAAATGGAGAGAGGTGAGTAGGGAAAGAAGGGAAAGTCTACTAGACTATGAAACTCACAAATTTTTCATTAGTCAATCAGTTATTTTGTAAACTGTTTCTAAAACTGTAAACACAAACAGTTGGCATTATGACTACATCAAGTAATTAGTTTTACAGCTGTCTGTGCCTCAAATTATTAGAAGTGGGGGATCATGTTGAAATGGGAAATAATCACGGCTAAAAAAGAATAAGACTGCTTATCCTATATATCTATGACTATCCTATATATGACTATGCCATGTGTGTATGTATGTATAAATATGTACATATATATATATATCCATGCTAGACCTGGGTATCCAGAGTTTTCTAAACAGTTTTCAATTCAATAAGTCAGTTTTTAAAAAAAAATTAATATAGCTCTTTGAATAAAATATTTCTGCTTATAGATGTAAATCTCAGTTTTATATGGCTTTTACATGTAAGCAAGATAGGAGCTTCTGCATACTTCTCTCTCATCAAAATGAAATTTAATTTGGATAAAAGGAACTAGGAACATGAATAGTGTAGTTAAAGATTTTCTTATTTTGATAGACAATGAATTTTTTAAAATTGGTTTTGGGGCCTCTTACCTAGGGAATTTCTTGGCAGCATACAAACCTGACCTCACCTATGTTAATGGATATCACTACTGGGAAAATCAGCTACTGAGTAATAGCTGATGTTACAAGATAAGCACTAGTACATGTCTTGTCTGCATATTGGAAAGCAAAATCAGGTTCTCCAAAGGTGGTCTAATGGGTGAGATTTCCAGGATAAGGCATTTTTAGTAGGATTAAAAGGAATTTATAATCCTTTAGCCAAAGGGATCTACACAATTTTAGTTCAACTCTTAAAAAACCTTATTGTTAATTGTGACTTCATAGCACAAGATGACATATTACTATGTATTAAAAGAATTTTCTATAGTTTTAGTACTTATATGTATATGTATACAGACATACATATATATACATATATGCATTTATATACATATATATTGCATTTTCACAAAACAACTTTATGTAGATTGTCAAATAAGAATATGAGTCATGAGTTATTAATGTTCTCTTGATAAGGTTTGTGTGTGTATGTGTGTTTGTATGAGTGCATGTGCATGTGCCTATACATGAGAGTGCATGTGCTTGTGTGTAGTGTGTGTTCAGTAATAAGATCTGAGATTTCTCTTCCTTGCCTTCCTTATCTTTCATTCTTTCAGATACTTTGAGAATTGATAACTCAATGGTCTCAAAACTGGGTAACCTCCAGCATGGATCCTGTACAGACAATATGGTTCTATTGTTTATCCCATCTTTTTTTAAAGATTTTACAAAATTTTTTTTACATCATTATAGTTTTCCCCAGCATCCTGCCCCCTTCCAGACAGTGATTCCATGTAACAAATATTATTTTTAAAGACAAAAAAGAAAAGGAAAAGGAAAAAAATAGTCGCATAACTGAAAGTTGAAAAAGTCTAACAGTATGTCCAGTGTGTAATACTTGTAGACTTCCCATCTTTTCAAGGGAATAGGTAGAGCGTTTCTTCTCATGTCTCTTCTGAGCTATGCTTATTGTTTATAATTTTGCATAATTCACTTTTTTTGTAGTGGTTCTTCCTATTTCTCTTTTTGCAGTCATTATGCATGAGTACACCATGAAACTTTGTGTGCTAAAATAAATGCAAGGAATTCATGGTTTTCTGAATGTGGTGTTTTTAGACTTTTTTGGGTATTACGTTATGGCAAATGACATACATGGAATGGGCTTCTGTAGGAAATTGTGACAGTATCGGTATCCTTAGCCCCATCCAATTACCATTTTCTGACCTCAATAATTTATTTAAATATGAAATAATGGGCTAGTTTTAAGTATATGATATCATTTCCTTATTTTTATTCTTTTTTCTAGCAATAACAACCACAAAAGCTTACATTTATATACTGCCTTAAGGTTTACCAAAAACTATAAATATTATTTCATTTAAAGCTCACAATAACACTGAGAGATAAGTGCTATTATTATCCCATTTTACTGATAAGGAAACTAAGATAAACAATGGTTAAGTGACTTACCCAGGGTCGCAGAACTAATAAAGCCAAGATTTGAACTTGGATCTTACAGACTCCAGGCCTAGCACTCTATCCACTGTGCCATGGAGTTTTGTAAATTTTGATCCTTAATCTAACAAGTCAATAGTTTGATGTTTCACAGACAACTGATTTTGAAATGATTCCTACATCAGTAAAGTGTTTCCCATTTGTTAAAATGTCATCAATTTCCTTTTCTGAGGTAATATTATGTGGTTTTCCCTATATCTAGTGCCTTTAATTTCTTTTCTTAAGAAAAATGTTCATGATATTCATAATGTGTAGCCAGCCATCTTTTGTGTTGTCTGAAAACCACTGACCTCCATCACTCCTTATTTCTGATTGATATTTTATAGTCTATTTTTTCTCTATTATTACCTATGTCCATTTTTACGTTAAAGGAACTAAACATTAGAATATATGGTGATTTCTCTTGGAACGCCTTAACAAGTTCTTTATAGAATGTTTTCATCTTTCTGCTCTTTTGAAACATGTTGATATACAAACTGCAATTATTTTCATGGTATTCTTTTTGTGAAAACTTGCTGGAAGATGAAAAATGCCTTATGAAATGTCTTCTTGCCTTTGGGTGATGAAGGTAACTCTAGTAACTCCTTTATTAGACTGGTTAAAAGAAAATCTATGGACTATCCCTCCATTTAGTTGAAGCCCCCTTTTGCCTTCTGGCTTGGACTATAACAGAGATATCATTATATGAAGGAGTTCTGCCAAAAGCACTGCAAATGTTGGCCTTTTGACAAATGTTATGTGAATATTTACCAATGACCTAAACTTATTGCTTCACACGACAATTTACCCCTTTTTAACCATTCTATCACCCTCATTGATTCAATGAATAGAGTGCTGAACCTGGAGTGAGCAAGACCTGAGGTCAAATTTGGCCACAGACACTTGCTAGCTATGTGACCCTGGGCAAATCATTTAACCTCTGTTTCCCTTAATCCACTGGAGAAGGAAAGAGTAAACCACTCTAATATTCTTGCTAGGAAAACACCATAGACAGTGTGTTCTAAAGGGTCGTAAAAATTTGGACATCACTAAACAACTGAAAAATATCACCCTCACTGCAGAAATGGAAGGAGGGCATTTATGATTAATGGTTATTTTATATTTTTCTTGGTTTTATGAGTTACCATGATCAAAGAATTCATGTTCAAATGGCTAGCTTATTTTGTAATAAGCCTATGCTTATTTAGATGCATATTTGGAAAGTAGACACAGTTTGATGCAGGAAACATATTTAGAAACTTAGCATGGTGGCATAACCTACCAGAGATTTCATTCCTTTTTCTAATCTTTTGAGAATTCAGAGTCATTTTTCATGTAGAATGAAGCATCAGAATTGGTCAATAAGCAAGCAAACGTAATTGAATGGATGAATGAATAAATGAACTAAAATTTGTATCAAATCTAGTTATAGAGTCATTCTTGGTTTACACTTTTTTATTTTTAAGAAAGTATAGAATATGATACTTTTCTACTTGGGGGCTTCTTTCTTTACTGATATATTCTTTATTTTTCTTTCCTGAGAAAGAGAGTGTTCTTCTAAAATCAAAATTTGAAAGCATTAAAACATAAATGTGTGTCCGAGGCTTTTACCATTGCAGTCTCATAATTTAAACAAGCAAACATTTAAATGACAAGTAGCCATTAAGACATAGTATAGTTGATGGGGATGTGGAAAAATTGGGACATTAATTCATGGTTGCTGGAAAGGTGATCTGATCCAATCATTTTGGAGAGTAATCTGGAATTATGCCCAAAGAGTTATTAAACTGCTTATACCATTTGACCCAGCAATACCACTACTAGGTCTGTTTCCAAAGATGATGAGGGTAAAAAGAAAAGGAGCTATATATTTTAAAATATTTATAGCAGTTCTCTTTGTAGTGACAAAGGACTGGAAATTATGAGGATGCCTATCAGTTGGGGAATGGCTGAATAAGTGTTGGTACGTGATTGTGATAAAATACTACTGTGCTGTAAGAAGTGATGAGCTCAATAATCTCAGAAAACATGGATAGATTTGCATGATTTAATGAAGAGTGAAGTGAGCAGAATGAAGAGAACATTGTATACAGTACCAATATTATTTTCGGAATAGCTTTGGGTGACTAAGTTCTTTAGTCATTTAAGCTCTGTTTGACTTACTTTCTTCATCTGTAAAATGGAAATAATAAAGCACCTATCCCCCAGGGCTGTTGTGAGGGTCAAATGAGACAATTTTAAAGTATTTAGCACAATGCCTGGCATATAGTAAGCACTACATAAATGTTAGCTGTTATCTTATTATTCTTGTTGCTGTGAATTGTTCCCATTGTCACAGTCTGCACTATCTTTATTCCTTCTACTAAGGTCTCTGTATATTGACAACTGTGCTCCTCAGGAGTCACAGGAGAGGCTCAGGCCAGGGAACTGCAGAATTTTGGCAAGCCCTAAGCAATCACATTCAAACCTTTTTGAAGTTTACAGGCTCCAGTGCCACTGGATCACAGAATATATAAATGAGGAAGGAAAGGTATTAATGTTTAAAGAAATTACAAAGAGAAGTCTAGATCTTGTTGCCCTTTATGAAGAGCATGGATGGAAAGGAAGCTACTCTGATGGAAATTTGTCGTTGACTCTGTCATATCCCCAGTACATGCCAAACATGAAGACCATTAAAGAAATAGAGATTTGGGGGGGAGGGGAGTGGATCCACGATGGTGGAGTAAAAGCAGGGACTTCCCTGAGCTCTCCCTCAAAGCCCTCCAAATACCTGTTAAAATGACTCTAAACAAATTTTAGAGCTACAGAACCCATAAAATGACAGAGTAAAATAAATCTCCAGCCCAACACAAAGTTGACAAGAAGGGTCTTTTGCCCCAAGTAGGAAGCAGAGTGCAGTCTGGTGGCCACACTGTCACAGACCAGACAGAGCAGGCCTCATGAGAATGAATCATTGGCAGTTTGGGCAGTTTCCAGATTTCTCAACCCACAAACACAAAAGCAATCAGTGGTAGAACTCTATGGGACCCAGATAAAAGAGGAGCACAGAGTCTTGTGTGGTCTGGCCAGTGAAGATGGTGGCAGTGGAAGACAGTGGTGACAGTGGCACCAGCAGCAGCTGCAGCAGTGGTGGCAGCTGCTTCTGCAGCTCTGCACCCACAGATGGTGGGAGATTGAACAGCTGATATAAAATTCCTGTAGTCTAGGACAGTACACTCACACCCACACCCAACCCTGCTGGAAGGAGAGTTCAATCTTGAAAAAGTTAGAAAGTCAAGTGGTTGTCTGGGAAGATGAGTAAACATTATAAAAGAACTCAGACTATAGAATCTTCCTTTGGTGACAATGAAGTTCAAGGTATACAACCAGAGGAGGACAGCAGAGTCAAAGTTTCTACACCAAAAGCCTCTAAGAGGAATATGAATTGGTCACAGGCCATGGAAGAGCTCAAAAATGATTTTGAAAATCATGTAAGAGAAGTATAGGACAAATTGGGAGGAGAAATGATAGTGATGCAAGAAAATCATCAAAATTGAGTCAACAGCTTGCTAAAGGAAACCCCAAAAAGTACTGAAGAAAATAACACCTTAAAAATAGACTAATCCAAATGGCAAAAGAAGTCCAAAAAGCCAATGAGGAGAAGAATGTCTTAAAAAGCAGGATTGGCCAAATGGAAAAAGAGGTCCAAAAGCTCACAGAAGAAAATAATTCCTTCAAAATTTCAATGGAGCAAATGGAAGCTAATGACTTCATGAGAAATCAAGAAGTTATAAAACAGAACCAAAGGAATGAAAAAATAGAAGACAATGTGAAATATCACATTGGAAAAACCACTGACTTGACAAATAGACCCAGGAGAGATAATTTAAAAATCATTGGACTACCTGAAAGCCATGATCAAACAAAAGACTTATACATCATCTTTCAAGAAATGATCAAAGAAAGCTGCCTGGATCTTCTAGAACCAGAATGTAAAGTAGAAATTGAAAGGATCCACCTATCACTTCTAGAAACAGATCCTAAAAGGATAACTCATAGGAATGTTGTAGCCAAAATCCAGAGTTCCCAGGCAAAGGAGAAAATATTGTAAGCAGCTAGAAAGATACAATTCACGTATTGTGGAAATACAATCAGGATAATCCAAGATCTAGCACATTCTACATTAAGGGATTAAATGGTTTGAAAAATGATATTCTGGACCTCAGAGGAGCTAGGATTAAAACCAAGAATTGCCCACCTAGCAAAGCTGAGCATAACTTTTCAGGGAGAAAAAATGGACACCAATGAATTAGAGGGCTTTCAAACATTCTTGCTGAAAGACCAGAGCTGAATAGGAAATTTGACTTTCAAATACAAGAATCAAGACTGGCATGAAAAAGTAAACAGGAAAGAGAAATTGTAAGAGACTGATTAAGGCTGACCTATTTACATTCCTACATGGAAAGATGATATTTGTAACTCATTAGACCTTTCTCAGTATTAGGATAATCGGAGTAGATGGATAGATAGATAGATAGATAGATAGATAGATAGATAGATAGATAGATAGATAGATAGATAGATAGATGATAGATAGCACAGAGTGAATTGAATAGAAAGGGATGATATCTAAAAAATAAAATTAAGTGGTAAGAGAGGAATATATTGGGAGAAGGAAAAAGGGGGAGATAGAATGGGGTAAATTATCTCACAAGAAGCAAAAAAAGGTTTCACAATGGAGAAGAGGGTGGAGGTAAGAAGGAACGAGTGAACCTAACTCTTCAGATTTGATTTAAAGAGGGAATAACATACACATTCAATTGGGTATTTTACCATACGGGAAAGTGCGGGGAAGGGGATAAGAGGAGGGATGATGGAAGGGAGGAAAGATTGGGGGAGGGGATAATCAGAAGCAACACTTTAGAAAAGAGACAGGGTCAAAGGAGAAAATAGAATAATTGGGGGGCGGGATAGGATGAAGGGAAATAGTTAATCTTTCACAACATGACTATTATGGAGGTGTTTTGCAAAACTATACATGTATAACCTCTATTGAATTGCTTGCCTTCTCAATGGGGATGTGTGGGGAGGGGAGAAGGGAGAGAATTTGAAACTCAAAGTTTTAAAAACAAATGCTAAAAAATTGTTTTTATATGCAACTGGTAAATAAGATATACAAACAATGGGATATAGATATTTATCTTTCTCTTCAAGAAAGTAAAGGGAAAGGGGCTAAGAGGAGGGGATGATAAGAGGGAGGGCAGATTGAGGAAAGGAGTAATCAGAATGCATGCCATCTCAAGGTGAGGGGGAGGGAAAAGATGGGGAGAAAATTTATAACTCAAAATCTTGTGGAAATGAATGTTGAGAACTAAAAATTAATAATTTTTTTAAAAAAAGAATAAATTAAATTAAGTAAAAATCAGCCTGTCTTCAACTTCCAAAAAAACAAAAAAAAAATAGAAAAAGAAAGAGAGTTGTGTGAGGATTAGTCCCTGGAAATCTAGAGGAAATCAGCTATGGGGGAATAATCCTGTTCTTGAGAAGAAATCACTTACTGAATTTTCTTTACTAGTGGGCAGCAAGCTGGGGAAGGTGATTAATTTTCTCTTACTATCATCATCCACCATATACTTTGACATAGGGCTACTCACCTCATAGATAGCACACTTAAGTCAGTAATAGGCCCAAAGAACCAAAAACTTAGTTGATAGCGACAGTTACACTTGGCAGCAGGGAAGAGAGTCTGCTACGCATTTAATAGAGTACTGACCTTTTCAGTTAGTAGTCAAGGCAGGGAAGAGCAATATGAGGACAGCATGGCAAAAGAAAGGGCATTGGGCCATGCAGTGTCAGAGGCATGAGTTGACTTGGCCCCATATAATCACCTGTTCCTCACACCTATATAATCTAAATATGTGTGAGTCTTCTTTTGGAAACTGCATATTTTGTGGAAGGCTACACCAGGTTGTATTCATCCTTCATTTTTGAGGAAGACCATGACATCAGAGAAATGATGACATGACTTGCACTTGACTTTGTTTTGAGTGAGAGAGGGCTGTGCAAGGTCACCAGCCTCACTTTCTCCTCTTGAGACATCTGGATGCAGTGACCAGATATTCATCAGGATGACTGGAGATGTCCCAGGATGCAATGGGAAATCTTGGCCTTTTAGGGTAAGGCCTTTTCAGGTACCCACTTAAAGTGAGTTAATGCCCATTCAGTGAATGGGCCTCTTTAAAAGGTAGTCAGGAGGTTAGTCCCTTTAATAGAAAAGAAAATAAATAGACAAATCACTCTGGGAGGGGCAAGAGCTTCAGGGTTTTTACTTCAAGGAGAAATGTTACTGTTGAACTTCACTCTAAGCAAGGAGGGTCTAAAACCAGTCACTGAGTGGAGGTTGGGCAGGGACCCTTCCCTGTTCAGTCCATGGGCTTCAGAGTGCACAGGGTCAAAGGCTTTAGGGGAGAGAAGAAAGAAGGGAAGGGAAGTAGAGGAAAGGGGAGGGAAGGGTATACCAGGTTGTGTTCATCCTTCGTTTTTGAAGAGGACCATGACATCAGAGAAATGATGACATGACTTGCACTTGACTTTGTTTTGAGTGAGGAAAGGCTGTGCAAGGTCACCAGCCTCACTTTCTCCTCTTTAGCCATCTGGATCCAGTGACCAGATATTCATCAGGATGACTGGAGGTGGCCCAGGATAAAATGGGGGAGCTTGGTCTTTTAGGTTAAGGTCTTTTCAGGTACTCACTTAAAGTGAGGTAAGAGTACACCTCAACTTTATGGAAAGCATATTTCGTAGCTATTGTTATTATCATGCCATCTTGGTATATGCCTTCATTTTGAGTTAATTTTACCTTCTGGTTCACTATTAAAGTTAAACACTCCATTTCAACCTCATAGATTCTAATTTTAGGAATGTAGATCCAAACAATGTGTGCAGACCTGAAGCTCTTTCTAGGACACCCAGCCTACATGTGAGCTGTATAAGTGTGTGAGTAAAAGTATGAATCAAGGGAGTAGTACCCAGAGGTGACCCATAGGTATGTTTCTATTACTACCTATTCTATGGTTTAATAAATAGAGACTATTCACTTCCAATAAACTGTCCACATTGTCTGATGATTTGATCAATGTGCCTTTTCTTGTTGTGAAGGTTTGTTCTCGTGCATCTGCTCCTGGGCTACTAAGCACAGCGCACCTGTTTTAGAATATGTTACTCTTTATGCTTTCCCAACTGTTGGCAATTACCTGTCTTATTCAGGTGAGAAAGTAAAAAGCCCAAATGATCTTGTTTCTTAGCTGACTGAAGGTTATATAATATGCAAGTTGCAGTTCCAGGATCTTATTTTTTCCTGTGTTCTTCATGCTGCTCAAGCATTTTGGTCCACTTCAAACTTTTCTCCTGGGGAATGATGCTAACCCTTTACTATTGCCTCTGTTGAAGACAGTCAATCTATGACTTGGGAGCTGAAAGCAATTATTCTAAATTTGTTAGCAGTGTTCTTAAGGAATACCAGTGGTACCACCTATTTTTAAGCACTGATCTCCCCAATTTTCTTTCACAGGGCTCATGCTTCTTGATCATGAAAATTACCTCCATTTTTATACCCTCTCAGTGCCAACAAATTTTGTGCTACGTAGGGGCAATAAGAATTTCCCAGAAATCACCTATTGTAACTCAGATGTTTGGGATCCAAGCTTCAACGGCTGTTTGGCTATACTAAGGTCCTTTGAGCAACCAGGAGATCTCCTTTGGCACAGTGCTCTAACAATGCCACATTTGAGCAGCTAGGGATCACCCTTATAGGGAGGGAAGATCCGTGGAACATATGTCCCTCACCTTCCCCAGAATGGAAATGGAATACAAGTTTTGGAGATTCCTCCAGGGTGGAGGTGGGATGTAGTGTTGAACTGTCACCCAGTATTAAACACATTTTGCTATTTGAATAGCTATTGAGAGGAAATCACTGCCATTTTACATGAACTCACTATATAATTCAACCAGCCAAACATACTTTCCTATTAAAGGAGTCATTTTAATAAAGCTCAACTTAAGATGTTACATCTGGATCCTCAGAACAAAAATGCAACTATAGATCGGTTGTCTCTTAATATGTGCCAAATATTTTTTTTGAAGAAGTGATTCACCTTTTGTGATTTAATTTTTGCAAACATGTGGTTTGCATTTGGGCTAATCTCTTTATCCATCTGCCCTTGAGAATGGATACATTTTAGAATCAAGTTCCAGAATTTTACTTAGGTATTTTTTTTATCCTGCAACATCGCTAGCTGAAAGGCAATAGAAAGTGTCCCACCATTAGTCAAAAGAAACTCAGCTGAAAAAAATGAACATAGACTATCAGACAGTGCCCATTAAAAGCTAACTTGCAACTCTACTTACCCCAGGCTTCTGTCTCCTCAAATTGGCAGCGACATGACACCATCACTAGGGGAAACAACCATGAAACTAACTGGTTTGACAGCAGAAAGATAAAGATCAGAAATTATCATCACCAATGCATGCAGGATTCTGTGCTAACTCTACCAAGTCAAATACATATGTTCTTTTCCCGCAGAAAGTTGAAATTCAGGTTCAGATCCTCAAATCTCATGTGGAAAAGACTGGCTAACGCAGACACACATGCATACATATATACATATATTTAGGACAAATATGTATTTATATGTAAACACACAAGTTGCATACATAGATCACATGCACAAGTCACTTGTGCTTTGGTCAGTGTAGTTTATCACATGTACAATAAGGCATTAATCAGACATGTAAAAATAATTCATAGCACATGTGATTTTGTTGCACACTTACGTTTTATTTATTATGCATTGTGAAAAATTATACTCAGCTATTCATAATAATTCTTTTATTATGAATGCGCAATAAATGGCACATAGCACATATGTAATAAGTTGTTCAATGCACACATTATATGCTATTTGTTACACATATATTGTTTGCATGTTGTGTGATAGAGGTGGATAATGCAGTAACTATATTAATATTAACTATAATATTAACACATTATGTATCATATGATATGATTATAATATAATCAATAATATTTTATATTGATAATATGTAATATTTGTATAAAATATTTTCACTTCTAGATCTCTCCCAGTGACTTTCACTCAGTTACTAATTCTTCTCTGAGGGCCATACAATCCATCTCTACTATCCCATCAAAATCCTTGTAGCTGTTATTAACTTGCCTAGAGTCATAATTAGGTGAGTGAGTGGATACTCACACAGCCCTCTAGTTGGCTTCATACTACCTAGATGATACTTTTTGTCCCATCCAGCTGTCCACCCTGGACTGCTCACCATCTGCCCTGCTGTACTCATCTACCTACTTTCCAATTTCTTCCCAAGCTATAATGAATAAGAACAGAAATTGCTTCTGGAAATGACATATAAAGCAGCTGTCCTATGGATTAACTCACTGTCCTTATGACTCTTCTCATCAAAACTTTCGAAACTAATTTCTGCAAAGCAGAGACCATCTCACCTTTGTGTCCACATTCCCAGATATTATAAGAGTTCTTAATGAACGTATTTTTTGCATTGATTCAATTGTGAATGGTATGATTTGAATTCAGATCCTCTTGGCTATAGGTTTGGCATTCCACCTATAATGCCATGCTGTCTCTTACTTCAAGTTCTTGTGGCTTCCAGGGGCATATATATTTCTTCTACCAGGACAGATTTCACCAGTACCTATTCCCTTGCCTCTCTCCTCACCATTCTTTGCTTTAATAGATGGTCTTTAGGAATTACTGGAGTCAAGTATGGATTGACCTAGAGTCAAACTGGTCTGAAATGAGTAGATTGGTCATGTTAAAAAAACAAACCAAGAAACAAGAAACAATATAGAGTCTACCATTGGTGCTGGAGCAAAAATCTTCCCAACTAATTGTATCTACTAAGAACTTGTGATCCAGAGCCTTCAAAAGTCCAGGATCTCCTCCAAAAACAAGGAAGCATCAAAGTAGGACTTTAGTGGAGGAATCAGTGGCTTTAGAATTTCATGGTGTCTTTGCGAAGTTTCCATAACAAGATTTAAGAAATGTCACCACAGATACCGTGCATTTGCCAGAAAGAAGCAAAGGGCAAGGGAAAACAAAATAATATTATCTGGAAGGTGAATAAAATATATAGTGAAAATTTAACATTTAAAAAAAGTGACCTGGAAGGAGTTCACAGTAAAAATTCCCAGGTTTTCAAATGATGTTCTGCTTTTTTTGCATAACAAAATATTGTTAGAATATTTATATACATAAAATAACAATATATAATATAAATTATATTAAAAATATATCAATAATGTATAGTGTATGATATAAAAATATTAATAATATCTTTAATAATAATATTTATAGAACCAAGAGGTTATACACAAAGGATCTATAACTGAATTTGGTTGAGTTGATACTCAGTTTATGACTTAAGGCTGTTGATATGCCTCCTAACGAGGCACCTGGGGTGAAGAGACATGAAAGGACTTGCCCAGGGTCATACTAACAGCAAGTATTAAAGGTAGAATATAAAACCAGGTCTTTCTCCTTTTAAGCCTAGCATTCACTCCACTAAGAGCCCAACTTTCAAGTGGTGCAACTAATCCCATTCCATTTAGCAGTCATTTATTAAGTGCTCACTAGCTACAAGACAGTGTGTCACTCACTGGGGATACAAACACACAAACATACAATGATTCCTGCCCCCATGGAGCTTACATTATATAGGGAAAATTGACTACTCATGCAGTTAAATAAACACAATATAATTTCAAGGAGGTGAGAGCACTAATAACCACTCTGGTAGGCTTGGGCTACCTAGTACGGCGATGTCAAATGCCATTGAGAAGCTTCCTGTATCCTTACATTTCTAAGCAGAGGTTCATTTAGGTTCCCTCAGTGATATTTGCTATAACCTTGCTTGCTTTATTTCTAAAATATGTTATTATCAGTATACTATCTAAACATCCAAGGGGAAGACCAATGAGGAGATGTAGGGTCCTTTTACCTTGGGGTTGAGATGTGGGATTCACCAGACACTTAGGAAGAATCACAAGGACAAGATCATAGGAAAACGGACCAAGTGAAATAGATTCCAAGAAATCTGCGGGATAGACCAAGCCACTGAGAAACCAGTGCAACAAGACCATTATCAAGATCACAAAGGAAAGCCTTCTTCTCAGCTGCACATCAGACTGAGCATATACAAGATTATGCTAATGCTTGTCAATCAGGTAAGCAACTGTAGGAGATGATTGTCTGAGGCTGACGCAGGGGTGATGTTTTATAAAGGACAAGAAAGGAGCTAAGCTTTTCAGCCTCATGAGTTTGGAAAGAGAGTAGGATGTGGCTCACTAAATATGAAATGTTATATCCAGAGAGGAAGTTGGACTTGGGCCATTCTTGTACAAGTCCGTTCTACATACCAATAGTTAGAAATATACAGACTCCATAAAGTATTTGGATAAATACTCTATACAGTTTTCTACCCAGGGGGCCATGAGCTAAGGAGAATTAGGAAGCAACAAATATCGCTGAGTGATCTGACTTTTATTAATTTATTATGAAACTGGCTGTGTATGGGGAAAAATAGTAACCTGACAGATAAAGTTCAATGTCAGAGAAAAGTAATCCAATCTCCATTTATATGATAGTGATCCATAGATCAACCATTTAGATGCACAACAGGAGTCTGAGTCTGAAAATTACAGTAACTTTTTTCAAGAATTGGCCCAATGTGCTGATATGGTAAAAAAAAAATTTTCATCACACATGGAGTAATATTGGATATTATTTAAAAAAATGTTTAAAATAAAAAAAAGGAAAACAATATTCACTTTTGTGCAAAGTCTCAATGCATTCAAATCTGGAATAAACTTTAGACTTCTTAACTCTACACCTAAAAATTAAAACCAAGACAAACCAAACCAACCAAACCAAAAAAAACAAATACAGCTATCTAAGGTATGGAATCAGTAGGTGCTGTTGTGTGAGGGGGAAAAAAAAAACCTAAACCTCAATAGATTAGTAACTTTCAGCCTGGGAAATGAAAGCAAGGGGAACAAAATCTATAAAATCAGAGTGAGAAGACATAGGAAAAATACTGGGCTCCCAGAGACCTTGGAACCTGAAACACTTCACATTAGACTAACACCACTTGACAAATGAGTGATAAATTTTTGCAATTTGTTATCTTAGATGATAGGTCATGGGGAGGAAATTTATATGTATATATGTATGTATGCACATGTAGGTACATATACGCAGACATGTTAAGGGTTATATATGCACACAAATATGTATATATGTATGTGTGCACACACGTACATGTGTGTACACATATGTGTGCATATGTGTGTATATATATACATGTGTGTGTATATATAAAACATTAAAGAATTTAGCTAAATTCATGAAGGATCAATCTATAATGAAATCCTAAGACAAGTTAAAGGTATATATTTAACTTTTTAGATTATGAAAGTTGAGGATAGTTGTTGATCTACACATTGTCCTGTGTTGCAACATTAAGGGACAGAATAGAGTGAATCATTGATCTTTCCCACCAATATCGTTTCCTATGGTCTTATAGGCAGTGTTATCTAATGGAAAGAGTATTGAACTAGTAATCAGAAAACTTTGGTCTATTTCTCACCTAACTGCATGTACTACTGTGGGATTTATCTGACTGACTTTTCCAAGATTCAGGAAGTTCACTATTGGTATAATCTCACCATTTTGTAAGATGCCATAAACCTTAGTATTCTACCTTATCACGACCCACTTGTTTTCTGATTTCAGGGTGAAATTGGGAACTCCAAACAACCCAATCCCATCATAACACTATATATGTTTCAAAAATTGAAAATTAATCCAGATAATGATCTATGAAATGAGGAAGAGTTCCCACCATCCACTGTTCTAAGATGATACAAAGAGAATAATTTTCATAATATAACATTGGTAAGAGCACTTGCAACTAGGCATAGTCGAGGTTGGAAGCTTACTGACATATTTTGGAATAGCTGTATCAAGAGACACTTTTAAATATCATTATATGAAAAAGTAAGATTTGATTAAAATATGCATACATTTATAACAACAAAAACCTCTACAGTTTCCATGTCAAGTATTCATTTTCTGATGTTTTCATCTGTGTTAGAGTGTCTCCACGGTAATACACAGAGGAGCAGGTTGGAAGGGAAAAGCATGCTTTTCAATTTTTACCTGAGAACTCCATATGTCATAGCAGTAGCTGTCAGTCTTGCACATAAGATACCAATAACATATTGTTTACATCCTGCTACTGCTGCACTTTGGGCTTGCATAGCAACTGGAAAGTACTTAGGGGGATGAGAGGTGCATCTGGAAAAAAAATTAAAGCACCTTTGGTCTCTAAGGTCATCTCTAGTTCTAAATCTATGATCTTATGGGCATTTTTGATCCCTGTAAACTTACATGGCCTCATGCTCCCACTGGTTTCAGGAGATGAAGGTCTTTTTCCCCTTCCATTTGTCGTAAAGTGAAGGAATCCAATAAGTACTTTTTAGAGCATGGTTTCAGTCACTTAGGAGAAAGCACCCCACAGCTGTAATATCCTTTCAATATCAGCAAACTCACACCATGTTACTGTGTGAAACTAAAAATCTTTTTACCATAAAGTGAAACTTTATGAGTGTGTGTGTGTGTGTGTGTGTGTGTGTTCGCTTGTAAGAGAAAGAATTTGTGAGATGAATCGTCAGTTGAGTGGGATGTTTCTTTTAGTATAAGAAGACGGGAAATTCTCAGATTGATTTTGAGATAATCTAGCAAACTTTCAGACAGCTAGGTTGCACAGTGTACCAGAATACCAGAATCAGCAAGATCTAAGTCCAAATCTGGCCTCAGACATTTATTAATTATGTGACCATGGACAAGTCACTTAACCCCGTTTGCCTAACTTTCTTCAAATGAAAGATGAACTGAAGAAGGAAATGACAAACACTGCAATAACCTTGCCAAGAAATAAAATTCCAAAAATGCTAGGCATTACCCAGCCACCTTTAGATTAACCATTTATTGAGGTACCTTCTTTATTTTATTTGACCTTCCTCTTTTGTTTTCATGATGTTTTCTTTTGCCAGTGAAAACACATATTAAGAATAGGGAGATTTCTATTAAGAATTTCTAAGATCACTCTATAAGAATGGGCTTAAAGGCCCTAAAAAACTGATTGTTCACATACTTGTAATGAGGATGACTCATGTCTTTTAATGGTGCTTTGAAAATCCATAGATCTTTCTGTACTTAAAAAAATTTAAATGACTTTTTTCTGCCCATGGGGAGATTAATAAATTCACTAAGGTGAAAAAAAATGAATCCTTTTCTCCACTAAGAAAATCGTTCAAAGATTAATTTAGCCTGTCTAATTTAGCTCTCAAATGTTTCTCAAAGCTCTAAAATATTTTTCCACCTTTGGTGCACCTGGGGCACCAATTTGATTACTTCTACTCATGATTTTAATGCTTCTCTTTTCTTCCATATCAAGTTATTTTAATTTTCATTCACTTTATTTGCTTCCTAGTGATTTTCTTTTGTAAAAAATTAAACCTTTACTGATTTTCTCCTCTTGTTCTAGTTTAGGCTCAAGGCTCACGACATCCCAGCATAAATCCAAAATCACATCTTTCCATTCTTGCTTTGACCCTCTTGTTTTCACAAAATCACAGAACTTAAGAGTTGATAGGGACTCAATAAGCAGCACCTGGTAAAACTCATGGCTGAATAAGAATTCCAACTCCAAGGTCCTTGATAAGTGCTCATCCACCTTCTGCTTAGAGACCACCTCTACAGACATGCATAGATAGATACACAGACAGACACAGATATGTACACACACACACACACACACACACACACACACACACATACAAGCCACAGAAATGCATCAGGATTTAAATTGACTAGTTTGCTCAATTTTTGACACGTTATTCTGGAAGACAATCTGACATTTCAATGAAAAATAGCTAATTAATTATTTAATTAACAAAGATTTATTAAGAGTCTGGCATTCTTTTAGGGCTTGTGAATAGAAAAAGAAAGAAAGAGAGAGAGAAAGAAAGAAAGAAAGAAAGAAAGAAAGAAAGAAAGAAAGAAAGAAAGAGAGAGAGAGAGGGAGAAAGAAAGAAAGAAAGAAAGAAAGAAAGAAAGAAAGAAAGAAAGAAAGAAAGAAGGAAGGAAGGAAGGAAAGAGAGAAAAAAGAAAGAGGGAGGGAAAGAGAGAAAAAAGAAAGAGGGAGGGAGGGGAAGGAGGGAAGGAAGGAAGAAAAAAGGAAGGAAAGAAGGAGAAAGAGAAAAAGAAGGATGGAAAGAAGACAGGAAGGATAGAAGGAAGGAAAGAAGGGGGAGAGGAAGGAAAGAACATTCCCTGATGAAATGACACTCCTCTTGAACAAATACCAAACCTGAGGCAGTACAATGGTGTGTTAAGATTCCTAGAGGAAATATTGTGTTGCCATGACCACAAAGAAAATTACAAAACATACTTCATAGGTAATAAACATCTGCAGATGTTGCAAAATGTGCAAACAAGAGACAAGAAAGATTCTAGAAATCTTTGTTAGTGAATGTTCACTCTCCTTCCTTTTCACCACTTCCCCTCTATCTTCCCTCTCCCCCTCCCCACCATTTTAAAATTGATACAATAAGCAGATAAGTCATACAGGATCGACATTACACAGTGCAGAGTTCCAAAGGATCTCAAGATTTTACAGAGGAGACAAAGCTTAGCAAGGTTAGGTGAGTTGCCCACACTCACGATAGTTTTTATGGAAATGTACTGCCAAAGAAATATTCACAGTGCCTGTGGCAGTTATGAATATGCCAGCACAATTCTGAATCACAAAATACAACAGACTCCCCACATGGAAGACAGAGCCAAAACATTTATTCAAGCATCAGAAAGCTGAATCCCAACACCAGAAAACCAAATCCCTCATAGCAACAAAGAAGTCTATCCACAATAACAATGCAGGGGGCACTACCCACCCCAAGCGTTCCTTCTGTTAGGCTTCCCACAAACCAGCTCCCTAAAATCACAGTTAAGCTCTCCCACTCATGCTAGTTGCTTCCCCAACTGCCTATTTTCTCTGTCTTTCCCAGCTCTGACTAGTCTGACCAACTTCCTCTCAGCCCTGCTCTAGCTTTGCCCCTTCCTGCTCTACCCATACAGTAAACTCCTCCCGCCACAGGCTCCATGTGACTCAGACTTCTATGTGATCCAAGCAGGTCACAGGGGTCTATTAATGATTGGAAAAGACCTTCCCATTTAAATTACCATTACAGGAACAAAGTCAGACCTCAAATCCAGATTCTCTAATTCCAAAGAGAGTATTGTTTCCAGAATATCACCTGCATCTTTACCCCCTCTTCAAACTCATGAAGCCCATGGAGAACTTTGTAGATCCAATGGCCCTTCAGTTCTGGAGAACCAGTTATAAGATACCAGGGAATTCTCTATGAGGTGAAGGCTGTCACCCCTTGAACCTTAGCCCAATCCCAAACTGATTATTTATATTACCACAAAACATTATCTATGACTACAAGACCCTTCTTTACTTCCTGTCCTAAACAGTCTTCGGTGTTGCTATGCAGCTGTTATGGCATGGTTACTGCATTTCACCCCAGAGGTCACAGCTGGATGATTTATTCCTAATATAACCATCTCCACACTACAAAATGCAATGGGCTATATAAATGTAAGATGACACTGTTATTATTTATCACTCTCTGTCCTTTTCCTGATATTACTCTGACCAGATTTTCTTATAAAATAGACCAGATTTCATAGTATGCTTTATACTTTCCTGTCCCAATTCATTTCCTTTCTTTATGTCTTTCTTTATTACACTTATGCTTTATAAATTATGAATAATTTAATTTTGAAATAATTCCATTTTTTTAAACAGCAAGAAGGAGGCCTTTTTTTCTGCTTTTACTGAATGAGTCTAATGAAAGATGGACATTGTGCAGCAGTTTATGTCGCAAAGAGCCTTTTTGATTAAGAAAAGGGGCAGAGTGACAGAGAGAAAGAAATACTGGGCTTGGAGTCAGAAGGCCTACCTTTGATAAACAACCCTGCCACTTACTAACTATATGACTTGAGGCACTCTGCTTCATCTCTGGGCCTGCCTCAGTTTCCTTACCTTGAAAATAGGGATAGTACTTTCTAATGTACCTACTTCACAGGGCTATCATAAAGATAAAATTCCATATAAATGGAAATTCATAATTTAAAATTCCATAAAAATTCCATATTTTGATGGCTCTGTGCCTCATATATATAGGAGCTTTCCCTACAGGTGCACAATGCAACTCATTCATGCCTTTTGAGCTAGCATGTCCTTATCTTTCTTTGTCCTTGTCTTTTCATAAATTTTTCCTAGAAAATCTAAGTAATTTGTTGGAATTTTCATCTAGTTCTTTAAATATGTCATAGATGCCATTGTAGAACTCAGTCTCTCTAGCTAATTCCCTTTCTTTTTGTTATACAGCCTCTGATTTTGGTCACAAATATTCATGATGATGCCTTTAACGATCCTCAGGATCAAAGGTTTAGAAGAGATCTTAGAGGTCATTTACTATAACCCCTTCATTTTAAAGAGGGGGAAACTGAGGTGCAGAGAGGTTAATTAACTAGCTGCAGTTCACACAGTAAACAGCAGAGTTTTGATGCAAACCTGACCTTCTAAATACAAGACTAAAATCTATGCTCTTTCTATTGTGCCATTCTGTTTCCTTTCTTAAGCTTATATTCTTAATGAAACATAGTAGTGTCAAGATTCAAATTCAGGTCCTCAGACTATAAGCAAGAGACTCTTATCACCACAACTACCTGTTCATGGTCAATTTGTTTAATATGCCACAGTTTATTTTGCATTTGGCATTTGTCAGTTCATGGCCTGTAGATTATCTGTAATTCGTTCCATGATTTTTCAGCAATATCACATCAGGAAATATTGGCATTATAAATGGGCTTTTGTGACAGGGAGCTCCTTGAGATTTTGGAAAATGTTGCAAAATTTGCCAGTCACAATTCTTCCTGTTTTCTATTTATTAAATTGGCTCATTAATAAATAAAATGAGGTGAAGTATGCAGAAGTGCTTTGTGAACTATAAGGCTTTATTTGAGTATAATTTATGAGGATTCATAAAAATCCCTTAGAAATAACTACCCATCCTAGAATCCTGCTATTTCATTTTCACTCACAGTGTCTAGGGTTTTTTTTTCTTTTTAATTAAAAAAAAAATCTCACGTTGTATGGTTTAAATAATTGATTAAAATAAAGATTAAATCCAGGCTATTTGAGGTTAAAGATGCTTCAGTTTATACCTCTGACTCTCTGCTCAGCATCCCACTCATTAAAATGCATCCAATGGGACATTTAGCACCAAATCTGTGGGCTTGTCAAACATGCTGTCAAAAAGATACTGACCAAGTTATAGTCTAAGGGAAATATCACCACAAGTTTTTGCTGTTCTGTGTATTACGTGCTTTATCAACTCCTTGGGGGAGTGGATGAGGAGGGGAATCAATGATTATGATGGGCCATGCAACGGAGGCATGGTAGACAGTGTCTTCACCTCTTCTAATTGGTATATGACTGCTGCTTTGGTTCATTCCTCAATTATTAGAAGTGATCATTCAAAAAAGTCAGCATTGATGACAAGTCTTTAAGCCAGGTGCTGCCACTTATCAGGCATAAGATCTGCTTTTGCTTTTCCTAATGAAAAATGAATTCAAACAGCAAGAAGAAACTGTTTCAATAAGGCTGGGGAAAAGATGTAGCCTATAAGCTGTCTACAGACTCAGGAATAAGTGAAATGTTATGACAGGGGAAAATATGTGTTGGCAACACTGCTTGACTCATATTTCAAGAGTAAAATTGAAACCATACTTTGAGACGGTACAGACACTGACAACTGGAAAGATGTTCTGAAATGCCTACTATTTCAGAGGATGCCATCCAGTTCCCCTTATTCCTGGTTTCTTTCATGTGTAGGAGAAATATAACATGAGGGGGATTTGGGGGTGAAAGTAGAGTTATGAATGGGGAGAGAAGGTTGGAGGGAAGGAGAATGTTAAAATGCTAAAACAAAACACAACAAAACAAAAATGAAACCCAGATTCTGTGTTATTATAAATAGTTCAGAAGACAGGCTAGAAAAACAATGTAGAATTCAATTATTGTGGCCAAAGTTAACTATTCCAGTGAAAAGATGGGGAATAAAAAGATCCTGCCCTCAACCTAAAGGTCATGACTGTTACGTTTTATTTTGCTTTTAAATCTCAAAGCAACTTTTTAAAAGGAAAACATAATTGAAAAATATATTTAAACGCTTCTATTTGAAATATGTAGGTTTTTAAGCCACCTGGTTTTTAGTATCTTTTTTAAAAAAGGCAAATCAAACTTTAACTTTTAGCTGAAATGAGCTTCCAAACGCCCCTCCACAAAACTTTCAAAACAATTTTTTGTCTAAATTGTTTTTTTTTTTAATTTTAGATTCACCTTTTCATTTCTTGTTTTTTATTAGAGGAAGAAATAGTATACCAATAGACAATGAGAATCATTTTTAGAGCCAAATAGTTTCATATAAATGGTTGCCATTTTTGATGACCTAGTCAGCAAGAGAAGAACTTTGAGATAAACATACATCTATTTTCTTTGGTTATGAGTGGACTTCAAGAAGCTCTAGAATCCAATTCATATCATCACCCACGAATTTGATGTTTATACTATACTATCACCAAACAACGTTTTTTGGAAAGGAATCCTGGAGATCTTTTGGTGCTTTAGATAAACCCGAAAATCTTAATGTATACTTTGTTCTGAGTCACTGGTGCTATGGGCCAAATGTTAAAGAACCTGTATTAAATCCAAATATAAACTTAGGAAGATATAGATATACATATATATATATTTAATATCTTGAGTTACAATTATGACTTGGTTATGTAATGTCATATTTATTTATTTATCTATGTCTATCTATCTCTCTCTCTCTCTGAAGTCTTTAGTACAATACATTGAACAAGTAAGGTTCTTAATTAACTTTGAATCACTCAACAGTCATTTGTTAAGCAACTATCATGTATCTGGCTTTATATTACAGTTTGGGGAAATGAAGGGAAAAGAGGAAAAAAATTATGTGAGTCAATGAATGGTGAAGCTAGTATAACACTAGCAACCTTGTTCTGATCCTTTGTGACTTTAAAAAACATTCAGTGTTAAGAATTTTATTTTTAGTGAGGGAACAATAAAGGAATGATGGTTAAAATAGGGTGATAGATTTTAATTTTACTTTCCATCTTCAGTGATTGTTTTCATGAAACTTTGTCCTTTGCTTTGGGTTTCAAATTTATGTGTTACTTGCCCCAACCTGAGCTAAGTTTCATTATGAAACCAGAGCAGCGTCTGCTCATGTGAAAACCTCAGTTTAAAAATCAGTGGTTAAAAGATCATTTCATTGAAATGTCAGGTTTTTCATTTTTGTAATTCAGTGACACTCAAAAGTTTTAACAGAAGATTGTGATAAAACTCATTTAAACTGCAGAAATCAGTACTCAGTATAGTTGAATGATAGAACAAGTCCAAATTCACAATTCTAAAAAGAAATTATTTATATGACTTTGTATTTGAGTTATATGACCAGAATTACAGTGAGAGAGTCCATGTAAATGCGGGGGGGGGGGGGGGAAGTTGACCAAATTTCAAGGGAAAAGGGAAATAAGCATTTATTTCCTAATAAACTATGTGCCAACTGTGTGCCAAGTTCTGGGATAGGCACTTTACTGGTATTATCTCATTTGATCCTAGTAACTAACCTGTGAAGTCGGTGTTATTGTTATCTCTTTTACAGTTGAGTTGAGGAAACTGAAGTAGATGGAGGTTAAGTGACTTGCCCAGGGTCACACAATTGATTTGAACTTGTCTTCCTGATCTCAGACCCAACACTCTAGTCAGGGCACCACCTAGCTGCCTAAGAGAACCAAATCCATATAAACATTCTGTTTTTCCTCTTTAGCTCCAAATTCTTACAATTCCTTCCTCTTAAAGGAAAATAATATGAAATGATTTGAATTATATTTACTATGAATCTCTGAAATATAGACCACTGTGCTTAAAATAGTAAGAAGTAATGAGAAATATTGATGAAGGAATAGGACTTATGCTTGGGGAAAATGGGGTGATTACTTAGTCCAAGATTTAGAACTGGAAAAGATATTTACAGATCAACTAGTCCAACATTAGACATCAATTTACAGTTGAAGAAACTGAGGTTCACACAAATAGTAAATGGCACAGACAAGATTTAAACTTAGGTCCTGTGACTCCCAAGCATAGGACTGTTCCAACTGTACCATGGTGCTCTCCAGAGTAATGAATAATGAAAAGATAACTGGACTAGACAGTTGGTATTTTATTTCCACTTTCCCTTTGAAAAAAAATGGTATTTAGACTGAAAAAAGAATTTGAAGCCCCATCTAAGTGAGGAGAGTACCAAGATAGTACCTTCATTGTTGCTGAGTAGTTTTAGACTCTACATGATCCCTTTGGGGCTTTTTTGGCACAGGTGCTGGAGTGGTTTGCCGTTTCCTTCTTCATCTCATTTTACAAATATGACAACTAAGCCAGAGTTGAGTGACTTGTCCAGGGTTACACAGCTAGTAAGTGTCTAAGGTGGATTTGAACTCTTAGTTCTAGGTTGAAAACTCTATCCACTGTGTCACTGAGCTGCCGCTAAAGTCCCCAGGCCCAAATAACACCTAAAGATAGTGAAGAGATTTGAAGAAATAATTGCTAAGGAACTGTTGGTAATCCTTGAAAAACAGTGGAAAATGAGGGCAATGATTTAGTTCTACTTTTCATATCAGAAAAGAATATAGTTGTTTTGAAAGCCTTAACCAAAAGGCAGTTTTATTTGACTTCCATTGCCTGGAAATTTTCTAGAATGCATTTATGGGTGAGGCATTGGTTTGTAAACACTTAAAAAGTGGTGATCAGTAATGAGGCAGCATGGGTTCATCAAGTGGAAGGCATGCTGGGCTCTCCTTATTTCCTTTTCTGACAGGATTCAACAATAAGTAGTTCAAAGGAGAGCTGCAGACATAGCATCGCTGATTTTAAGAGAGGCATTTGCCAAAGAATGTCAGGATGTCTTTGTGGACAAGATAGACAAGTGCAGGCTGGATATGGAAAGGAGTGACTGATTGGGTTCACAGAGACTTTACTTTCGCTCTGCATGGTTCTAGAAAGTGGAGGTTTAGGTTCACCTTTTTCATTTCCTGAAAGAAGACAAGATTTGGAATTTAAAAACCTGGACTTGAATCCTGGTTGAGCTTCTTGTTGACCGCATGACTTTGGACAAATTCCTTAACATCTTGAGGCCTCAGTTCCCTCATTTATAAACTAAAAACAGTCTCTAAATATTGAAAGCAACTCCAACCAGCAGATGAGCCCATCGTCACATTTTCATTGTGATCGTGAAAAATCAGCAAATGTTACAAATCTTTGCGATGATTTTGCTCTTGATCTAGTTGGTTGTTTAGTCTTCAGGAAATGATGGAGAAAATACTTTCAGTGCAGATTAAACTCAAAAATGTGTCCTGGCAGCTGTACTTTTTTTTATTTTTGAGAAAGGGGAAGAAGCTTGTTGTTAAACATTTACCAGTATACCTCTACTCCTTCCAGTTCTAAGTCATGTGGTTCAGAGACCAAGGTGTTATGAGTATAAATTGAAGACAGTAAGATTTTGGTTTTATGTAAGACCAAAAAAAACCTTCCTAGCAATTAGAGCCATCTGGAAAGTTGAATGGATTTCCTAAGAATGGACATAGTAAGTTTTGCCTCAGTGAAGAACTTCAAGTATCATCCAGTCAGTCAGTAAACATTTATTAAGCATCTATGTGCCAGGCACTGTGTTAAGCACTGAGGATACAAAAAGAGGGGAAACAGCCCCTGCACTCAAGGAGATATTGCAAAGAGGTTTCCTGCACAGAGTGTGGTGAAGATGATTGGTGTCGCTTCTGACTCCAAGATTCTACAAGTCTATATTTGCTGGGTGAATAAATGAATCAATGAGCCTCTTGGCAGCTCAGTTTTTTTCTTCTGTACAACTGAAGGAAGGGAGTTTACTGTGCCTTCGGGGCCATTTTGTGGGGATTACTTTGTAAAGTGCATTGACTAGGCAATGTAATCTATAAATACTGAACACAATGTCTCTCTTCTATTCAAAACCTAAGCCTGAGAGGATTCTGTCCACCCCTTTTTATTTCTTTTTTTTTTTTTAACTATGTAGTTCTTCTTTAAGATCTATCATTAGAAAATGACTGTAGGTCTTATATTACTTGAAACATGTCTGTTACTAGAAGTCATTAATTGCCATTCAAGTGAAAAGACCTAAATGAAATTAATTTTCTCCTTTTGAGTGGTTCCAGTATATTCTATCACTTTGTTTCTTGTACCCCCATCCTATCCCCTTTATCCTATGGCAAGAGTGTACGATTTAATTTAACGTCGATTTCTTCTAGGGATATGTTCTACAGTCTTTTTGTAACGTTATCTGTTCTCATTTATTAACTTCCTGACAACACCTGAAGCAGTGTTTGTAAGGAAGTTAACAGAAGAAAGAATATGAAATCTGAATGCTTTGAAAGAGTTATTTAGTACATACACATCCAATCAGGAGCTTGGATCAAGTCATAAGTATTGAAAAGAGTTAAGAAGTGGGAAATCAACTCAGCTGGATCAAAAAAGGAAAAGTGCTTTTATTGAGTGAGTTTTATGGAGCTAAATTGTGTTCTTTGTTGAACAACTTTTCTTGAGGGATCTGGGTACTTGCCACACCACCTTATCACTTACAGGGGTACTGCTCTCAACTAAACAGACCCACCCAAGAGTAAGATCACAATGTCTCTGCCTGTGTATGTGAGTGCCAAATGTACACATTCATATTCATAGAATAAATTCACATTATATATAATGTAAATTATATATCTCTATATCTTTGATTATATATTATATATGTTATGGTTAATAGCTACAGCTGCAAAGAATAATTAGTAAATCCATGAATTAGAATTTTATTTAGAATTCTATTATGAAGTATAATCATGTGTCAGCTTAAATAAGAACCCATGCCCTGATTACAGGTATTACTACGTGAAAGTATTGATTGAATCTGAGTTTCTACTTGGGAATGCAAGGTGCATGGATTCCAAACATAATCACTTATTGACAAGCACTAATGACCTTAATGAGGGCAGAAGATCTTGGTTAAAACAAAGAAACAACTATATTTGGCAATAAAAGTTGAGTTCTTTCTTGCTCTGGACCTTATATTCAATCCTTACTTGTTATTTTTATTTTACAATATATGTCATATTTATTTTTGTATTTGACACCCATAGATATGTGGGATTGATTATTTGGGGGTACAAGTGGGTGTGGCAGGGCTCAAAACTCTGATTTCATTCCCATGGGAAACTCCCAATTTAGAATTTTCCTTCACCAATGAGATTGGCAACTCACCTGTATTCTTTATTTATAGAGTATTGCTAGGGGCCCCTGGGAGATTAAAAGGACTTGCCCCTCACCACAGAACTTGAATTCAAGGCTTCTGTACTTCAAAATCTGATGACCATGCTCTTCACTACCCTCCATCTTTATTGATAATATTATAAATTATATGGAGTTTTTATAATAAAACTCCCACCTTCTCTATGGCATGGTTTAGGGTAGAACAGTGTTAGCCATGAGCAAGTCACTGAACCTTTCTGAGCCTCAGTTTACTCATCCATAAATCCTGATTGTATTTCCTGAAAATTTTATTGTCAGTACGTTAAGAAATGTCTAGTACATAGTAAGCATTTAATAACTGACTAGCTGGTTGCTCAGATTGAAGGGCTGCTGTCAGGACCAAAAGAAATAATGTATATAAGATTCAAATATACTTAAAGCACTGTAGAAATGTAAGGGATTATTACTTGATGGTATAAAGAGTATTTGGATTTGGGGCAGAAAGCTTGACTTGGAATCTTGGCTTTGCTACTTATTAACTGTATAAACTTGGGCAAGTGCCTTAAATTCTGTGAACACCAATTTTCTCTTCTGTAAAAGGGGTATGATAATCCCTGCTTTTTCTACTCTACAGGGTTATTGTGAGGACCATATTAGGTTATGTATTTTAAAAGACATGATAAATTATTTAAAAAAAACATACAGAGGTTTGCTAGGAGGAGGAGAAGGCCAAGGCCTACCAAAAAGGGAGAGAGGAAACAAGGAGGTAGATTATATACTAACCAACCTTACAGCTGAGAGTCATTTTTTAAAATCTTTGCAAAACCTCATGCCAGGGCTTTACAAGTACAGGCACCCAAAGTAGGCACCAACCTACAACCTATATTCCTTATATATTTGTATAAGGAATACAAATATTAATATTATATCACACAAGCTCCTGCATACTAATGGTAATAGCAATTGTGGAAGAAACTGGGCTATAACATTAATTTAAAAGACAAAATCTTTAATATAAACCTTAAGAAAAAAAATAAATGACCTTTAGTTTTAGTATCAACTTGTGAATGCGGGTTAGGGAAGAAAATACAATCCTGCTGCATATTCATGCCCACAGATGATACAGCTCAATAGCATGGTGCTCTACATACAGTATATTTTAATAAATGTTCATTGAAATGAATAAGAAAGGTCAAAAAGGAAGAATAAAGGAATGCGAAGTATAGAAAAGAAAGAGAAAAAATTTAGCAAGTAACAATGATCCAAATGATGAGAAAAACAAGAGGAAGAGTTATGTAACCTTTCAGTTTTAAAAGGTCACTTTTTTCCCTTGTAGGTTTTTATCAAATGTTTATCTCAGTTACATTTCTAGTTTTACTTTTTTCTTGTAAGGGAAAAGAAAAATGGAAATCCTAAAGAGAAAATAGAATGAAAAATCACTGACCCCAAAATTCAAAAATATCTTTGTCCCCGTCCCCCATCTTTCCATAAAAGGCTATCGTGAGGTTAGAGATGTGAAGTGGAAAAACCGTGACTTTCCATCTCTTTCTGGGTACAACTTTCAAAGACTCTTAGTACCATATTGAAAATCATTTCAGGTTCTCTGTGTATTATTGTAGAATATTCACTGAGGTCAAGTAAAGCAAAAGTAGGTCTATAGGCTGTGAGACGTCTATACCTGGTCCTGAATTTCTTGTATTCTGATCATGGTTGAAAGAAATGGATTTAAAACATTAGTGATTTATGGTTAAAAGGCTTCCAAATTAATAAGATCTTCTCCCTTCATTTTAACTAATCCTTAATGGAACTAGGAAACATGTACAATTCAATACACCTAGTCATAAATGAGTATCCATGGGTCTATCCCCAAATAATAATGTCCTAATCAACAAAGCTTTGCAATGATGACACTAATGCATTGTAATCTAATTTCATAAACCCTGCTTTAACATAAAACATCAATATGTTAATATAGCATTTGGGGTAGAATTTAGTAGAGCTAAATATAAACTCTTAGAAATGGGTTAAAAAAATTAACTTCCCAAGATCAAGATAGATGAGGGATTGGTCAGGAGTTTTTCCAAAAATAGTGACAGCTTCCATTTATACAACACTTAAAGCTTTGCAAAGAGCCTTGCAAATTATTTCATTTTCTTTTTATAGCAACTCTGGGATGCAAGTGCTATTATTATTATTTCCATTTGACAGATGAGGGAACTGAAGAAGACAGAGGTCAAGTGACTTGCTCAGGTTCACACAATTAGCAAGTATCTGAGGCCAGATTTGAGTTCAGATCTTTCTGACTGCAGGGCTAGTAATTTTTTACTGTGCCACTTACCTGCCCAAAATTCCAGGCCCCTTTAGGAGAATTCAAGCTTTTTACGGGTAAATAGTATGTTAATAAATAATAGTATATTAATAAAACATAGTATAATAAATTGTATGTCAATAAAAGCTGATATTATCAGGCTCAAAAAGAGGAAATCGCTTCTAGGAATAAGGAAGTGAGTTTTCTATTTTACCTTGTTGTTCAGTCATGTGCAGCATCTTGTGACCCCTTTTTGGGTTTACTTGGCACAGATACTGGAGTGGTTTGATATTTCCTTTTCCAGGTCATTTTACAATGAGGAACTCAAACAATGGTAAGTGACTTGTGCAGTACACAACTAGTAATTGTCTGAGGATGAATTTGAACTCATGAAGATAAGCCTGCTCATTCCACTGATGCAACCACATCTTGCTGTAGTGAAATCATTATCCTGAATATAATGTTCAGTTCTGGAAGCTACAGTTTAGGAAGAACCATCACAAAGAGTGCCAAGAGGGCAAAGGTGATACTTATGGGTCTTTAGTTCATGCCCCATGAAGATTACTCATTACACATTACTCTCTTCATACTCTCAATTCCAGTCAAACTGGTCCACTCGTTACTCCTTATATGTGACATTTAAATTGCCTTTGCATATACTGAGAATACATTCCTTCCTTAATTGTACCGCTTGGAAACCTTAGTTTCCCTCAAAGCTTGACCCCTGGGCTACTTCTTCTTACATATTACTTTTCCTAATTACAATTGTTGATATTGCTTCTTCAAAGTTATTTTTCTTTATCTTAAACATATTTTACATTTGCTTATCTTCATACATGCTATCTACCCCACCTTTCCTAGTAAACTCCTTGAGGGCAGAGACTTTTTCATGTTTCTCCTTGTACACTCATCACTTAGCCCCATTCCTGAAACATAGTAGAGTACTAACAAATAACTGTTGATTTGGCTTGACTTGACTGGGATGGTTGCCAATAGGGCATGTTGTAGTAAGGATTCATTTTTGGTTATATGTTGGTGCCCCTTTTGTGATTCTGTGTCTGGAGCATGGACCAATCAGAGGCTCAGGTTTAAATAAAGAAAATTACCTTTAATAAGAAACATCGAACAATTCCTTAAGCAAAGAACTCCTTCAAGGTGGTACAAAGCATTCTAGGAAAGTAAAAACAAGTAAAAATTACAGGCAAGTGAATTTTGAAAAGAAAGTAATTTTTACCTTCACACCATGATTGCAGTACCATGAACCCAAGATCCCTGAAAATAGCAGTGCCATGCCCCACCCCCCAAATACACAATCAAAGATCAACAGACATGGCTTCCTCTGCCTGAATTTAACAGACAGTTGGACTCCAACTGTCTGACCATAGTCACCAGAGAAGGAAGCATCAATATCTGAGTTTTCAAAGTTAAAGTGCTCCTTAAAGTGGCTTCCTAGAGTCCTCATCTGGCCAAACAAACAATTCCAGTCAGTAAGCCCCAAAGTAAAACTTCAACTCAAAGAATTTAAACCTTTTTTAGAACCAGTGGGCATCCCAACCCTTGAGAACCAGTGGCTCAAATGATTAGGCCTATTAATGGGTGGGGAAGATCTTTAATCACATTAAAATAATTAACAATACAAATAGATATCCTGTTTCTAGTTAAAGAAACACGTTTCTATACTTTACTCCTTGTAAAGACTCTTGATTGGTAAAGGCAAGATTCAATTAGAGGCACTTTTTGTAAAACAAAAACAACATAAGATCCTAGTTTGATTGCCATTACAGCATATATTTTTTTTTTCTAAAGTCATTGAGGTCCTTATTTCTAATGAATAATAATAACACTAATATTCCATCATGATCATATGCCACAACTTGTTCACTGTTCCTGAGTTGATGGTAATCCCCACAATTTCCAATTCTTTGCCACCACAAAGAGAGCTACAATAAATATTTTTAGAACATATAGATTCCTTTCTTTTTTCCCTAATCATCTTGGGAAACAGACCTAGTAGTGGTATTGCTAGTTAAAGGGTACGTAGAAAGTATAATAACTCTTGGGCATAATTTCAGATTGTTCTCCAGAATGACTGGCTCAGTACTTTCATAGTTCCACCAACAGTGAATTAGTGTCCCAATTTTTCCGCATGCCCTTCAATATTTATCATTTTCCCCTTCAATCATTTTAGACAATCTGATAGGTATAAAATGATATCTCAAGGTTGTTTTAATTTGCATTTCTTTACTCAATAATAATTTAGAATTTTTTCATATGACTATAAATTGTTTTGATTCCTTCATTAGAAAATTGCCTGTTCATATTCTTTGATTATTTATCAATTGAGGGTTGACTTGTATTCTTATACATTTTACAAAGTTCTTTATCTATTTGAGATATGAGACCTTTATCTGAGAAACTGTCTGTAAAAATTTCCCCCCATTTTTTTGCTTTCCTTCTGATCTTGGCTACATTTGTTTTATTTGTTTAAAATATTTTTAATTTAATGTAATCAAAATTGCCCATTTTATACCTCACACTGTTCTCTATCTCCTGTTTATTCAAAACTTGTTGGCATATCCATAAATCTGATAGCTAATCTGTTTCACACTCTTCAAATTTTCTTGTAATCTCTCTTTTATATCTAGGTCATACATCCATTTTGACCTTATCTTTGTATATGGTTTAACATTTTGGCCTATATCCAATTTCTGTCATATTGCTTTCCAGTTTTCCCAAGTTTTTTTTGATCAAATAATGAATTCTTATCCCCAAAACTTGTTTTTACACATGTCAAATACAAGAATACTATATTTTGTGCTGTTATACATTTTATTTCTACTATCTTTCACTGATCTACCATTCTATTTCTTAACCAGTACCAGATAGTTTTAATAATTATTGCCTTATAATATAATTTAAGATGTGACTCTGTTAAATCTCCTTTCTTTAATTGTTTTATTAGTTCCTTTGATATTCTTGATTTTTTTCTAAATGTATTCTATTATTAATTTTTCTAATTCAGTAAAAAATGTAACTTAATTGGGATGGCATTGAATATATATGTTAGTTTAGGTAAAATATCCTTTTTATTATATTGGCTCTGCTTATCTGTGAACGATTAATATTTCTCTAATCATTTAAATCTGATTTTATCTATATAAAAATTCTTTAAATAATTTTGTTGATATAATTCCTGGGTTTGTTTTGGAGGTGTATTCTAGGTATTTTATGCTGTCTAGAGTTCTTTTAAATGGAATATTTCTTATTATCTCTTCTTGTAGGGTTTGTTTGTGATAAATAGGAATGGTGTTGATTTACTTTTTATTCTGCTACTTTGCTAAAATTATTAATTGTTTTAACTACCTGTTTATTTGAGAGGGATTTTCAAAGTATATCATCATATCATCTGCAAAAAGATAGATTTATTACCTCATTACCTGTTCTATTCTTTCTATTTCTTTTTCTTCTCTTAATATTATTGCTAGGATTTCCAATGTGATGTTGAATAGTATTGGTGACAGTGGGCATCCTTGTTTCACACCTGATCTAACTAGGAAAGCTTCTAATTTATCTCAATTACAAATAATATTTGCTGACGATTTTAGGTAAATGCTTTTTATGAATTTAAAGAAAAAATCAATTTGTGCCTATATTTTCAAGTGCTTTTAATACCACCTCGTTTTAAGGATAAAGCTGAGTACCAGAAAGGACAAATGACTTAATCAGGCCCCCAAATTAATGGCAGAGCAGGAACTAAAATCATAGAATACAAATTCACTTTGCTGATTCATTTGTAGTGAGATGTTCCTTACTTTCCTTATGTTTATGAGACACATTATCTATGTATCTATGTATCTATGTATCTATGTATGTATGTATGTATGTATCTATCTATCTATCTATCTATCTATCTATCTACCTATATGTGTGTGAATATATACATGCATATATATATATATATATATATATATATATATATATATATATATATATATATATATATATGGCTGCTACTAAGATAGATGACAATTCACACTAGGTAAATCAGTAATAAAATTAGCTGATATTCTGTCTGCTTTTACAAATTATAGGGATTTAGGCTGATGGTAAAAACAAACAAACAAACCCCAAAACCCCCCAAAAACACACATATAGATATTTATTGTAGCTTCCAATCAGGTAGGTATCAACATTGTCTTGAGAATCAAATTCCAAGAGTAGTTGCCAATGGTGTTAAGCTGAAGAGCATAGTCTTGGGCCAAATGATTTACGTTTTTAACACTGATCTGTTTAATGGGGAGAAGGTTAACTGAAAATGTTTAATCTTGCCTAATTAGAGAAATGGTAAGAAATTAATAGGATAGAGTAAACTTAATAGGTGCAGTAAGTGGAGCACCAGGTAAACATATTTAGAGAGAAAAATTTCACAGACATAAGATAGCTACATACCAAATACTGCATAAAAATATTTGCTACATTCTCCAAAAATGCTTATTTTTTATATTATGGAGGAGGGTTTTCATCATTTTTCAAAAGTAGTGTATAAAGTTGGTGACAGAATGTCCTGACTGTGAAACCAGGTAGGATGCTAGGAGGAAAGTGTTTTGGGCTTCTAAAATTGTTTCTCTTTGTTTTTAACTTCCAGTTTATGTTTGCAAAATTTACATCTTTGGAAATAAAGGATTTAATTCTTCAAATTATATAGTAAACACTTTCTGAGTAGTAGAAATAAGGTTTTATGTTTAGCTCTTTATCTCTAGTGCTTAGTAGGCACTTCATCATATCTCTTGAATTGAAATAAGTAACGAGCAAAATAATGAGTAGAAATAACGAAGGGTAAAAAAATGTGGATAGGTGACGATGAAGAGCTAAGCAAAAGTCAGCTTGAGACAAGTATATTGAATTAGAGCTTGTAGGTAGTATTTATTTGTTCTTCCACTGAATCAGTATTGATATAATGCCAACTGTGTAACAAAAAGAGCTGAAAGTGAAACAAAGTTAACTGATACACAAATCCTACCCTTGGGGAGTTTACAATTTAGAGAGAGAGATAAGGCGATTATACAGTTGTTACTCTGTTAGAGGCATTGGAGAAGTCTAAACAAAGTGCTCTGAGAAAGAAATAAAGTGAACAAGCAGCTTTTTACAGAATTGCATTTGGCAATGCATTTCGCCTTAATTCTGTGCACACCCTGATTGGAGAACATTAAGATAACCTAGAAGAAACGAAATGACTCAAGGAATGGAAAATACAGTCAATCCTCAACATTTGTGGTTAACTTTTGGAACTTGAAGCAGTCTTGTAATTTTATTACCAGCCTAATTTTCACTTTCACTTTGGCAGCCCTGCATATTTCTGACTACGTACAATAGAGAAAATAATGAGAGGCCCAATGTGCACTAGTTGATGGTGTGCCTGGTATCCTACTAGGCTCTCCTCTGGTCTTGTTCACTCCACCATTGTGAAAAAACTCCCTGTACATTCATTGCATAGTTTCATGGTTTGCCTTTAAAATTCATTTTTTTTGTTGCAGTTATGCCCCCAAAGCTTAGTGCAAGTCCTTTGGGCTCTAAGTTCAAGTTTGCAAATCAGTGATGTGGCTTAATGAGAAAATAAATATGTTAGGTAAACTTTTTGCCAGAATATCTACAATTGCTATCAGCCAGGAGAACTTTAAGGATATCAAATGACTTAAGAAGCAGCCCTGCTGACAATGTCTCCTTCACAGTCTCCAATCCCATCCACCAGCCAAAAAGAATGGAGTTCCAAAGTAATGTTGAAAGCTACTCTTGGTGGTTTCTGAAATCAGACTAAAGTCCCAGTAATCTCTCCCTTAGTTTTCAGAGGATGCCTAAAGTAGACAGGTTTACAGTAGCATAGTATACAGCATAACACTCTCAGACCATTCAGACAACCATCTGACACAATGGAAGGTAATATTCAGGTTAATATATGTTTTCATTTTAATAATTCTATTTCCTATATGATATTTATGGTGCTGTTGATTTCATGTGTTATGAAAAGTTAATATTATGTGAAATACTGGCACAGAATATCACAGAATTCTAGGGAATTACTAGCTAGAAAGCATGTTTAGTGTGTTACCAATTTTATTTTGTGTACAGCATTTTATGGGTTATTTCATGGTTAACATATAAGGAAAAGTTGTATACTGTCATCATTAATATTTTGTTACAAAGAGCTGGGAAGATGAGATTTTTTTGGTGGTTGCAGGAACCTAACTTCCTATTTCCCATAGGTTTCAGTGTTGTCATTACTTGGGTTTTTGATTTCCTCACCATGTCCTAAGAGCATTACCAGAGCAAAAGTTGAAGACTGACTGTATAAACTATTCCACATTAAAGAAGCCAGTATTAGACCAGGTAGAGGAGAGGTAGGAGAAGAATTGGAGAGAAAAGTGGCAATAGAATAAATCCTTAGCATCTTCCTTTATACTGTCCCTCAAGCGTTAGTGCCCAAATAGTGCATTAGCTGTATAACACCAATGAGAATTTTAATAATGAGCAACTCTGAAAAAGGGCTTGGCAAGCCCTCACACCAGAGGTCCTACAGACCTCCCTGAACACTCCATGATATTTTACTCAACAAATGGCAGTCCCTTGTTTCATATCAGAATTCAATATGCTTTATGTTGAAGGCAACATTCATTAGCGTGAACTTCTTAGAGAGGTCAAGTAATACAGTTGAAAGAAGGACTCAAGTAGTGTTGGGTCCCAGTCCTGCCTCTGAAATATTTTATATGGCAATTGGCAAGTCCAAAAGGCCTCAGTATATGGAAAAATCATTATGTAGCATATGTTTAATACTTATTTATTTATTAATTGGTAGATTGAGTAAATTCATCAAATTTTCCCAAAGGTAAGTTGTCAATCACCTTATAGAATAAAGCATCATTGGCTCATGAAATTGTAACTCTGTGGCTACAAGGGATATCAGAGGCTATCTATCTAATCCAACCTCCCCATTTTACAGATGACAACAATGAAACCTGAGAAGTTAAGGGAATTGCCCAAGGTCACACAAGTACTAAATGATAAGGGTTAGGATTTGAATTCAAGTCCTCTATATAAAGTCAGTACTCTTTCCATTATGCTACATTGCTTTCCTTTTCATCACCTGCTTAATGATTTCAAAATCATTAATACCAGAAATTTGTCCAGAAATGATACTCCATTATCTTTGCTATTAAAATCATACAGCTTTTTCACAATATATAGCTAAAAGATTAAAACTGAATTTATAATATTTAACAATTATACACATTATGTGTTTGTTGTAAAATGATCCTACCTAATTATTAAGGACTCATGTAAGAATGATGAAGACATGTTATCATGTGATTCATGCTTGAAAGATTTTTATAATTTTTTTTAAAAATTTAATTAATTTGTTTTCAGTTTTCAACAATCACTTCCATAAGTTTTAAATTTTCTCCCCCTCCTTCTACCCTTCCTCCCCAAGATGGTATGCAGTCTTGTAGGGATTCTACACATACATTCTTATTAAACACATTTTTTTTTTAATTTAACTTTTAACATTTATTTTCACACAATTTTGGGTTACAAATTTTCTCCCCTTTTATCCCCTCCCCCCCCCAAACCCGAGCTTTCTGATTGCCCCTGTGACCTATCTGCTCTCTTCTCTATCCTCCCTCCCTGCCCTTGTCTCCGTCTTCTCTTTTGTCCTGTAGGGCCAGATAGCTTTCTTGACCCCTTAACCTGTATTTCTTGTTACCCAGTGGTAAGAACATTACATTTGGTCCTAACACTTTGAGTTCCAACTTCTTTAGCTCCCTCCCTCTCCGCCCCTTCCCCTTGGAAGACAGGCAATTCAGTATAGGCCATATCTGTTTAGTTTTGCAAATGATTTCCATACTAGTTGAGTTGTATAGGACTAACTATATTTCCCTCCATCCTATCCTGTCCCCCTTTACTTCTATTTTCTTATGGTCCTTTCCCTCCCCATGAGTGTCGACCTCGTATTGCATTCTCCTCCCCATGCCCTCCCCTCCATCCTCCCCCCCACCCTGCTTGTGCCCCTGTCCCCCACTCTCCTGTATTATGAGATAGGTTTTCCTATCAAAATGAGTGTGCATTATATTCTTTCCTTTAGTGGAATGTGATGAGAGTAGACCTCATGTTTTTCTCTTGCCTCCCCTCTTTATCTCACCACTAATAGGTCTTTTGCTTGCCTCTTTTATGAGAGATAATTTGCCCCATATAACTTCTCCCTTTCTCCTCCCAATATTTCTCTCTCACTGCTTGATTTCATTTTTTTTAAGATATGATCCCATCCTCTTCAATTCACTCTGTACACTCTGTCTCTATGTATGTGTGCATATGTGCATGTGTGTGTGTGTGTGTACTCCCACCCAGTACCCAGATACTGAAATGTTTCAAGAGTTACAAATATTGTCTTTCCATGTAGGAATGTAAACAGTTCAACTTTAGTAAGTCCCTTATGACTTCTCTTTGCTGTTCACCTTTTCATGGTTCTTCTTCATTCTTGTGTTAGAAAGTCAAATTTTCTTTCCAGCTCTGGTCTTTTCATCAGGAAAATTTGAAAGTCCTCTATTTCATTGAAAGACCATTTTTTCTCCTGAAGTATTATACTCAGTTTTGCTGGGTAGGTGATTCTTGGCTTCAGTCCTAGTTCCTTTGACTTCTGGAATATCCTATTCCATTCCCTTCTATCCCTCAATGTAGAGGGTGCCAGATCTTGTGCTATCCTGATTGTATTTCCACAATACTTGAATTGTTTCTTTCTAGCTGCTTGCAATATTTTCTCTTTCACCTGGGAATTCTGGATTTTGGCCACAATGCTCCTAGGAGTTTCTCTTTTTGGATCTCTTTCGTGCGGTGTTCTGCAGATTCCTTGAATATTTATTTTGCCTTCTGGTTCTAGAATCTCGGGGCAGTTTTCCTTGATAATTTCATGGAAGATGATGTCTAGGCTCTTCTTTTGATCATGGTTTTCAGGTAGTCCCAGAATTTTTACATTGTCTCTCCTGATTCTATTTTCCAGGTCAGTTGTTTTCCAATAAGATATTTCACATTATCTTCCATTTTTCGAATCTGCGCGGTATGTTCTGAGACATCTGTCTTTCTAGAAAAGTCCTTAGCGTCCATCCGTACCATTCCAGATTTGAAAGATCTATTTTCTTCACTGAGCTTTTGAATCTCCTTTTCCATTTGGTTAATTCTGCTTTTGAAAGCATTCTTCTCCTCATTGGCCCCTTGCAGCTCCCTTGCCAGCTGAGTTAGGCTAGTTCTCAAGGTGCCAATTTCTTCAAGATTTTTTTGATTCTCCTTTAGCAGGGAGCTGATCTGCTTTTCATGCTTCTCCCTCATCCCTCTCATTTCCCTTCCCAGTCTTTCCTCCACCTCTCTAACTTGATTTTCAAAATTCCTCTTGAGCTCTTCCATGGCCCGAGCCCATTGGGTGGGCTGGGACACAGAATCCTCGATTTCTGTGTCTTTGCCTGATGGCAAGCATTGTTCCTCCCCATCAGAAAGGAAGGGAGGAAGTGTCTTTTCTCCGCTAAAATACCCTTCAATAGTTTTATTTCTTTTCCCTTTTCTTGGCATTTTTTCCAACCAGTGGCCTGACCTCTGAATGTTCTCCTCACACCCACCTCGCCTCCTGGTCCTCCCAGGCAGCGTTTGGGGACTGAGATTCAAATGCTGCTTCCCGCCTTAGAATTTTTGCCGGGGGCAGGGCTGCTATTCAGTGTTAAATTAAGTTCAAGTGCTGAGGTCATGGGCAGGGCCGCCTCTCTGGCTCAGTTCCCTCAGGGGGTTTATGCATAGACCTTCCACAATGGATCCAGGCTCCCGCCCATTTGGGGAGCCCCTGTCTGCAGCCGCCTCTCAGCTTCCATCTCCTGGGGGGGCCCGAGCCATGGGAGCACCCCACTCCCCTTTCAACCCGCCAAAGAGACTCTCTCACCTACCCCCGTCAGTCACCTGTTGGTGGGGGGGCTTGTGCCACCGCTGAAGATCCCATCTCTGGAGCCCTCCCAGATCCGTGTCTCTAGGAGCCGCAGCCGCCGCCGCCGCAGGTCCGGGCTGGGCACCGCATCTGCAGCGCGACGGACCTTTTATGAGAGGTTTGCAGGTCCCTCTGTGGGTGGGGGGTCCTGCGTGGCCGCTGGCGATCCCGTTCCCGTAGCCCTCTCGGATCTTTTCCTCACGGTGTCATGGGCGCGGCAGGGCTGCCCTCTGCTCCCCGTCCTGGCGCCCAGTCCACAGCGTGAAGGACCCCCAGCGAGAGGTTTGCAGGTCTCTCCGGAGCAGAAATCTCCCTCGCTCCAATACTCCGTGGTCTCTGGGTGCAGAATTCGCCCTGGCTTGGTCCCCTCTAGCCGCTCTGTGGTTTGTGGGCTCGGAGCTGTGTGTATGTGCGTCTTTCTACTTTGCCATCTTGGCTCCGCCCCCTTATTAAACACATTTTCACATTAGTCATGGTGCATAGAAGAATGAAAACAAATGGGAGAAACCATGAGGAAAAACAAAGCAAAACAACACATAACACAAGAGAAAATAGTCTGCTTCTTTCTGTGTTCCAATTCCATAGTTCTTTCTCTGGATGTGGATGGCATTTTGCAACAGGAGTCCTTTGGGGATGTTTTAGGTCCTTGTATTGCTGTGAAGGGCTAATTCTATCAGAAATAGTTCTCGCACACTGAGACTGTTACTGTGTACAGCATTCTCTGGGTTATGCTCATTTTACTCATTATCGGTTCATATAAGTCTTTCCAGGTTTTTCTGAAATTTGCCCCTTCATCATTTCTCATAGTACAATAGTATTCCATTACATTCATATATCTCAACTTGTTCAACCATTCCCCAACTGATGGGTATTCCCTAGATTTCCAGTTCTTGGCTACCAGAAAAAGGGTTGCTATAAATATTTTTGTACACGTGGGACATTTTCCCATTTTTATGATCTCTTTGGGACATAGCACTAGAAGCGATATTGCTGGGTCAAAGGGTATGCACATTTTTGTATCCCGTTGGGCATAGTTCTAAATTGCTCTCCAGAATGATTGGATTAGCTCACAAATAGTGTTCCAGTTCTCCCACATATTCTCCAATGTTTATCATCTTCCTGTTTTGTCATGTTAGTCAATCTGATAGGTGTGATGTGGTATCTCAGAGTTGTTTTGATTTGCATCTCTCTAATCAACATTGAATTAGGGCATTTTTTTCATATGACTATAAATAGCTTTAATTTCGCCCTCTGAAAATTCCCTGTTCACATCCTTTGACTATTTATTAATTGGGGAATGACTTATATTCTTGTAAATTTGGCACAGCTCTCTATATATTTTAGAAATGAGGTCTTTATCACAGACACTAGTTGTAAAAATTCTTTCCCAGTTTTCTGCTTCCCTTCCAATCTTGGTTGCATTGGGTTTGTTTGTGCAAAATTTTCAATTTAATGTAATCAAAATTATCCATTTTGTACTTCATAATGTTCTCTGTCTCTTGTTTGGTCGTAAATTTCTCCATTCTCCATAAATCTGACAAATACACTGTCTCTTGCTTGTCTAATTTGTTTGTAGTATCAGCCTTTATACCTAGATAATGTATCCATTTGGTCTTGTGTATGATATCAGGCATTGGTCTATGCCCAGGTTCCACCACACTATTATCCAGTTTTCCTGGAAGTTTTTGTCAAACAGTGAGTTCTTATCCCAGAAGCTGGGATCCTTGGATTTGTCAAACTGTAGATTGCTATATTCATTGACTACTGTGTCTTGAGTATCTAACCTATTTCATTGATCTACCCCTCTATTTCTTAGCCAGTACCAAATGAATTTGATGATTGCTGCTTTATAGTACAATTTGAGATCTAATACGACTAGGCCACCTTCCCTAGCATTCTTTTCATTAATTCTCTTGATATTCTGAATTTTTTTTTTCTTCCATATGAATTTTGGTATTATTTTTTCTAGTTCTAGTAAATAATTTTCTGGTGGTTTGATTGGTATGGCACAGAGTAAGTAAAGTAATTTAGGTAGAACTGTCATTTTTTATTTTATTATCTCAGCCTACCCCAGAGAAACTGATTTTTTACAGTTACTTAGATCTGACTTTATTTGTGCAAGAAGTGTTTTGTAACTGTGTTCATATAGTCCTGGGTTTGTTTTGGCAGGTAGGCTCCCAGATATTTTATAGTATCTACCATAGCTTTAAATGAGATTTCTCTTTCTCTCTCTTGCTATTGAGCTTTGTTTAGTAATATATAGAAATGCAGATGACTTATGTGGGTTCATTTTGTAACCTGTAACTTTGCCAAAGCTCTTTATTATTTCAGGTCATTTTTATGACTTTTATAATTTGATACTATTATTAATCTCACATCTATAGTAGGATGACTAAACATAGAATGAAGGGACTAGACTTAAAGAAGGGGGAGGAGGATTATGTTTGGGATCCAGAAGAAAGGGTATTTATAGGAGATGGAAAGATTAATAAGATATAATCCCTGTCCTCAAAGAGCTTACAGATGATCTAGGGACATAAGAAGCTATATACAATGATCACATAAAATGGAATAGGAGAGATCTCAGAGTTCTCATCTAACTCCAAAATCTATGATTCCATAATTCAGTGGTCCAGGAGAGGAATGGGACAAGATACAGTGCTCCTCTAGAAGCAGAACACATTAAGACAGTGAGTCTGTGTGTGGCACACACACACACACACACACACACACACACACACACACACACACTGCAGCAACAGTAAGATGACTTCCTCAATTGGAATGCCAGGAACTTGACTGCCTCAGGCTGACAGCTGACCTATCTAAATATCAGATTCCTGGATTAATTCTCGTGTTTATAATCCATATATTTCTCCTCTAGAAATCATCACCTTATTTCCCTCCAGGCTCTTGCAGATAAGGTTTTTTGCTTTGACTGGGCCTACACTCCTCTGTTCTCCACCTAGCAAATTTACGTGTGACAGCTATCCACTCTCTTGTTCACGTAGTTCAGATTTAGATGAAGACTGGATCTCCCCCCACTCTCTTGCCCAATTCCTTTTTTTGTTACAGGACAGACTGCCTTAATATAATCCCTTCATTATCTAAGAGATAGTTCTGTAAACCTATCAATCATATTTTCACTGGAGTTTAGCCTTTGTAAGAGAGACAGTTGTCATTGTCAAGAAGCATGAATACCAAGAATCAAAGAGAGGAAAACAGAGAATCCACAGGGCATAACCTTTAGTGCTTGAGCCTCCTTGATTACAAATTCCTCCAGAGTTAAGGGCATGTCATTATTATTTTTACCAACATAGTTGGCACTCCATAAATATTGGATGAATTTGATGTAATATTAACATAACTCCTCCTCCTTCCTCTCTTATTTATTAGAGAGGAATTTTGTTCAGTGTTGATGCAGAAAATACCCACACTGTTAAATTTGGATAGAATCTTTTTGGTTTTATTTTTCCTTTCAACAGCTGTATTAGGTAGATAAGGGTAGGAATTGCTATTTACTTTTAAATGTGGGAAAACCCAAGAATGAGGTGGTTATTTAACCTATGTAACTAGTTAGTGACGCTGCTGTAATTCTTTATAATAGGTCACAAAATCTTCTCAACTAAAACAATGTTAGTGTAAATTCATTTTCCCCAGAAATAACTTTGAAATGTCTTTAGAGCATATTTTCTTCCCTAAGTTTTCCAGAACTCATCTTACAACCCAACCAGGGACAGACTAGATATATTTGACCTAGTCTAGACTCATACTTATGCCTGTCCTAGATCCTTACATGCCCAAGGATGATTAAGCAATAGAACCTTTTGGGGTTGGTGGGAGAGGGTAATGTGCAAATGTCTAAACATACTTTTCACCATGATGCCCCTTACCTTGTTTTAGACAAAGCCAGTCATTTGTCTTGCATTTTTGTGTAGCTGATTGATTTAGTTTGAAATTTGTTTGCAGAGAAAAAAAGTGAAGTGATCAATACACAAAATATATGCAAGGGGATCTACTGAATCTTAAAATTCTTTAGCAAAATTAAAGTAAAAGTGATCCCATAAGACAATTTGTTTTGCATTTGTTTCATCATGTCTGATTCTTCTTGACTCCATTTGGTGTTTTCTTGGCAAAGTTACTGGAATGGTTTGTTATTTCCTTCTGTAGCTCATTTTACAGATGACAAAACAGAGGCACACAGGCTGAAGGGATTTGTCCAGGGTCACATGGCCAGATTTGAACTCAGGAAGATGAGTTTTCCTGCTTCCAAGACTAACATTCTAGCCAATGGGCCATCTGGCTTCTCTATTCATTCAAGAGTTCATACTTGAAGTTATGGGAAAGATATGCTTATGTTAGAGATTATGGTTTTGCTATATTTAATAATGTGTGTACCAGGTGAAAAATTATAAAACACATGCATTTGCCAAATGCTACTTCTAAACAGCAAATCTTTGGTCAGAACTATGTAATGTTTTTGAAGAATGTTTCCAGTTTAGTATGATTTGGCTGGGTCTGGTAGAAATTCTATAGTAGAACTATTTGTTGATCATACTACTAATGAATGCTATTAGCAATATATTGTTATAGTTATTGTGAGGAACAATAAGAAGAATGAGAAATTACTATATGATGAACTGGATTCACTCTAGGTGGCCCACTTATCTTAATTGTTCACACTGGTTTTCATCTTCCTTAAACTTTCTATTAACTTTTCATTCATATTTTTTTGCTTAGTGTTCTAGCGCATGCTTGAGGTTAAGGTTCATGAATGAATCAGTTGTTATCTTTGTTCTTGAAGAAGACCATAATGACATCACTATGTTGGGGTCAAAGTACAGTGTGTCAGACTGTGGCTGATCAGACCAATGTGAGCTCAGAAGACTCTATCACAGGTCAGGCACAAACAGTCCATATGAACATGTGGAGTGCTTATATCTCTAAATTTGTGCATCCCATGTTTCTTTTGAATGAATCACTGAATGACTGAATTAATGTGAGAAAAAAATACTTATTAAGTTCTTACTCTGTGCCAAGCAATGTGCTAAACACAGGAGACAAATATAAAAGAGAAAGCAATTTCTATCCTTAAGGAATTTATATTCTAATGGGGGACGAGGGTGGGAATAGCAGATTTAGGGACATGATGACCAGGGAAGTATATTTTGGTTTGGAAAGTTACAGAGTAATGGGTCATAGTGCAGGTAGTGAGTAGGGTTTGAGTATATCATTACAATTGAAGTAGGAATCATTTCTTTCTTTTTCTTTTCAAAGTTCATTTAAGAGCTGCTTGTTGCCACCCAGTTTGCCACATAGGATATTCCCATTCCTGGTGAGAATCCTCAAAGGTTCTCTGTGACCCTGATAAGATGGCAACCATTCTTGCTGCTGACAACCAAAACAGTGCTTTCCCCCAACTAGCCACCTTCACCTTTTTCTACATTTTCCCATATTAGATTAACACAAGAGACAGAGACTGTCTATGAGGCAGATGGACACAGATAGAGTGAAAGAGGCAGATGGATACAGATAGAGTGAAAGAGACAGAAAGAGGAGAGAGAGAGAGAGAGAGAGAGAGAGAGAGAGAGAGAGAAAGAGAGAGAGAGAGAGAGGAAGAGAGTAAAAAATAGAAGGAAGTACTTTAAATTTCTCATTAGTCATGAATCTCTTTATATTTGTCTTAACTTCTTTTCAGGTCCTGGGGAAATGAGCTAATGCAAAAAACTACAGCTCCCTTAAAGTCATATTCCTTCCAAGTCCCTTCTTTCCTATTTTTTAAAGGAAAGATAACCTAGAGAACAAATATTTGAACCTTGGAGAAATTTCCTAAAATGTTCAAAGAATCAGTTAACTTGTTCCTGTGCTTGGGCTGGTTGCTTAGATATTCTCCGTGATATTACTTTTTTTTTAATCACAGTCTCTCAGCAATAGCAAATTTTTATTCAAGCCCATGATGACTGTGATTTTCCAGATAGAGTTCTGTGCTTTGGAACTTGAATTGAAATGCAATTATCTTTTCTTTTTTTCCCTTTCTTTCCAGGGAGATAACACTACAAATTTTGATTTTCCATACGTAGTATGGTCTTCTTTGAATTGCAAATTTTCTTTTCTTTTCTTTTTTTGGGGGAAAGATTTATATTTGTCAAAATTTATGATTTACTGACATAAAGCATATCTCTAGATACATATATGTATATATGTTCAAAACATATTGTGTTTAATATTTCACAATTATGTAAAGGCTAATATTATCCTAAAGACTTGTTTAATGTACAGTAATTAATATGTACTCAAACAAAAAAAAGCCAAGAAATATTGTGTTCGATTCTTGCCATCACATTTTAGGAAGTATAACATGCAGAGGAGGATGATCAAGAAGGTGGTCTTGAATTCATGCTGTGTGAAAACCTATCAAAAGAAGCAGGAATGTTAGCCTAGAGAGAACACAATGGCAGTGTTCAGGAATATGAAAGTCTGACTTGAGGAAGAGGAATTAGACCTATTCTTTTGGGGAGAGGAAGCTATGGCATAGTGCACAGAAAGTCAGTCTTGGAAGCAGGACAACCTGAGTTTAAATCCTACCTCTGACACATGCTGGCAATATTATTTTGGATAAGTCATAATGATGGGGAACTGAACCCCTAACAGGAAAAGATATGACTTTGGGACCTGGACCTCAAACAGGAAAAGCCCTGGACTTTTCCATGTGGCCCAGGTCTTTGGGTATAATTAACTGGGAAAGCCCATTGCCCCAGGTGAACAATAGGGACCTGGGCCACATAGTAAAGTCCAGGGCTTTTCCTTTTAGGAGTTCAGATCCCATCCCCATCATTAATGACAGGGTATGGGCCCTGGGAACCTCTTCCCCAACTTTCTTTGAACTTTCCCACAAGGCCAAATCCTTGGCATTTACCTGGGACAACTGGATTTGTCCTCTTATTGCTCCAGGAAACCTTCCTGTATTCCAAGCTAAATTTTAGGTTATAGAGAGAGTAGTGACTTATCAGTAAAGGGAATGTCCTCACCTGGGAGTTGTCTTTGGCAATGAAACCACAGTTCCAATCACTAACCACTTTGGCTTCAGAAGGAAGAACTAAGAAAAATGAATAGAAGACATTTCAAGGAGGAAAATTTAAGACAATGTCAGGAAAGGAAAAAAAAAAACTTCCTAACTTTTAGAACTCTTTAGAAACAGAATGAGTTACCTTAAGATACCATCTCATCTAAAGTCTTTAAGAGAAAGTAATATGCCTGCTTGTGTATATGGTAGAGGGAAATCTTTTTTTCATATCTGGATTGGACTACATGACCTCTGAAATCTCTTTCAACTCTGAAATTTGGTAATTTTGGCAAAATTGCAGCTACTTCCCTGTCTTTGGCCACACTCTTTTTGAGATGTGATCAATAAACTCATCATGTCAAATAGGGCCTTTTATCATGAAATTAAAGAAGCCCATACTTCCTGTTAATCTAGTCTATGCTTCTCATTTATACTATATATATGTATATATATATGTATATATATATATACACATATGTATATACACACATATGTATATATACGTGTGTGTATATACATATGTGTATATATGTATATGTGTGTGTGTGTGTATATATATATATCATATGAGTCAGTGCAGATATTGAAGCACAGCCTTGTGTTGAATACTAGCTGGAAATATAAAACTGTAGAATCTTTCCCTTATGAGGTACCTTTGAAGGCTACCTTATCTCCCCTTCCTCTAATGATGGGATCTTGTTCTAAAGCAGATAGTCATACAGATTACTTTTGAACATTTCCATTGATGTACAGTACTTTGGGAAGCAAACTATTTCATTATAAAACACCTCTGATTGAAGAGTTAAAAAAATCTACATCCCACTGATTTCTACTTGGCCCTGATTCTGTCCTCTAGAACAAAGAGAATAAATTTAATACTTCCATTTCCCAGTTTTTCAAATATTTTAAGTCAGTGGTAAAAGAATTCAAATAAATTAAACCCGAAGTATCAAAAGATAGAAAATCCTTATAAATTTCAATGACGTGGCTTCATCTTCTCTATGCATTACAATCAATGAAATTAGTATTAAACTGGATAACTGTTTGTCAGGTTTATTTTAAGGGAATTCTTGTTCAGGTAGAGGCTGAACTCTATATGGCCTCTGAAGTTCCTTTCAACTCTGAGGTTTTGTGATTTTGTAAAACACATGGTTATAACTTTGCCTTCTTGTCTAGAAAGATATTCCCATATTCTTCTATAGAGATACATCAAAGTAAGATATTATACAGAGACCAGCTCTGGTGATATGACCCTACTGGAGTATTAGAGTAAACAAGAATATGTTGAAACCTCTATGTCAACAAATTTCTTACTTTAGAGATTGTAAAGTATATGTGCTATGTGGAACTCACTAAGATCAATTATTAACCACCCAAAGAGAGTTATGAAGAGGTTACAGAAGAAAAACTGAAATTTGTAGCATTATCTCACTGGGAAGAAGAGGTAGAAAGAGATGATAATTTTATTTCAATTCATGTTCCAAAGCATAAAACTTAATCTAGAACATCAGAACAGATGAATGAAGAAAGAAAAAAAGTTGAAAATTTTGAAAAGAAAAATTATGTTATTTCTATTGGCTTTTAAAATATCTCTCAGTATTACAAGAATGTTGAACAATGATGAATAGGGAAAGTTCAAAAACTGAATTTAAGTTAGTTTGGGGCAAGATACTGAAAGGGACCTTCCCTAAAAGGAAAAGACCATTTTTTTGAAAGCAACCCAGTCCTTGAAATTTCAGGGAGAAGGAAATGATATGAGGAATAAACACATATGTGAACATAAAGAGCAAAGCCAAAATAGAAAAACTAATATTTTGGTCCTACATTGAGTATTGAAGATCATAAGAACCTTAGAAACTTGAGAAGTGGGAGAATTTGGGAGAAGAAAACAGTAAATTCTATTTTGTACATTTTGAGCTAGAGATGCCTAAGTAGTATCTTATTCTTAGTGTCCTAAAGGTGATGCAGAACAGTAGCTCAGAAGAGAGATTAAAACAGATATATACATGAAGTCATCTTTCGCAAAGTTGATAATTACACTGAAGGCAGCTGATGAGGTCACTAAGTAAGATAACATTAATTGAAAAGATAGTTTAGGATACAGCTTTGCATTACACCCATGGTTAACAAATTTGACAAGGAAGAATTAGCAAAGGAATTTAAAGAGACAAATAGGACCAAGAAAGACCAGAGAGGTTAAGATAAATTTGCCTTAAGAAAGCATCTAACAAGCCCCTAACTGTGAGAAAAAAGCTCACCTTAAACAAAGAACAATAACTGTTATGAAATAAGGCAAGCTTTTATTCATCTTTATGTCCAAATGGACAGCTAACCTCCCCAGTAAGGATACAGGACATGACAACACATTCAGAAAAATGGAGCTTCTTCTACTGTTTTACGAACTTTGGATCTCCCATGATACAGTCCCTGACCATGTGACTTTGTGTTCTCTTCTCTGATAGGCTTTTCCTCACACAGCTCCTCAAGCCTGCATATTGGTTTCTGACCTCTAACTCTACTATGCTAGGTGACAAGTCACAACCTTTATCACTTAGAACTGTGAAAAACAGAACTTCCTTGTTTCCTACAGCATTACTAGATTTATCAATTAAGAAACCATTGGTAATTCTGGAAAGATTAGTTTCAGTTGAATCATGAAGTTAGAAGCCAGAAGACAGAGAGAGGATTTACAAATGAGTAAACGGGAAGAGGAGGCACCAAGTGTAGGTGCTTTTTTCAAGTCAAGAAGTGGAAAAAAAGTATAGGATAATAGCTAGCAGGAACTGTTGGATTAAATGAGGATTTTAGTTAGTTTAGTTTTGTTGTTGTTTTTTTTTTTTAATGAACCCATATCTGGGTTCATTGACAATAGGGAAGGGAAGTCAGCAGATAGGGAGTAGTTGAAAATAAGGAGACTGAATAGGATAGTGGCGAAGAGATATGGGAGGTGATATAATCAAGGCTACATGTAGAGGAGTAGGCCATTGCAATGAGAAAGGCTTCCCTTTTCATCTAAGACTGGAATGAAAGAGAAGACTTAGGTAGAACATGGCTGGGTAATATGCAGTGAAGAAAACACTTGACAACCTCATTTTCTTTTTCAAGGAAGTATGAAGTAAAATCATCAGTTGGAAATATTAGGGTAGGGAATTTGTGGGAGAGGATAAAAAGCTATGAAACAGAGTGAAATACTGATCAATTAGGGAGGAATAGAATGGTTCTCTTGACAGGACCCACTTTTGACTAGATAATATAAATTTGGAGTACACTCAGAATAGTTTCTTGATTTCTCCCTGCTCCTATCAGCATCTTGCAAATAGAAGAAAAGGAGGTGCATGGTGGGAATAAAACATGACTGGTGTTTGGCCAGGCATGATAAAGACACGATGAGGGGTCAAAGAATTGAGACTTCAAATTGACAAATTTCAATTCATTATAAACACAAACTTAATCAAGCTTTCTAGAAGTAAAATGGGTTGTCTTGGGGAAATGATTTTCTCCAGCACTGGTGATTTTCATGTAATAGCTAGATAGTTGCTTTCTGAGTATGTGGTAGAAGGGATTCACGTTGAGACTGGATGATTCATCTCTAAGGTGACTTCTCACTTGAGAATTCTTGGTTTTGTTTTTTTGGGTTTTTTTGATCATTACTTAGATAATCCTTACCATCAGTATGGTAAAATTGCGCAAAATTTGTGATTACAGGAGAGTGGGATAATATGTTTGACTCACTTCCAATAGATCAGTGGAAACAAGACTTGGATTGTTATAAAGTTTAGTAACAACCCTTTGGCAGAGATGTTTTCAAATTTATCAGAAATGAAAAGGAACTTTACTTTACTTTTCCTTTGGGATCCAATTACGTATTCTTCTTGTTCTCTTTCTATTCCCTTTTCCCTCCTCCCACCATTCTTGATTTGGAGTGCCCTAATGTGTCTCTCTCTTTAGCTCTGGGTGTCCTTATTTATTTTTTACCTTGGATATTCAGACTCATACTTTGACTCAGTGATTCCCTCCATAGGATCAAAGGGGTAGGGAGATATAGCCTCACAGCTGAGGCTAGCTATCAGCATGTAATGATTCAACACATATTCAAAAGGATTCCTTGAGTGTGGCCCATCCTTCCTAGAACCTGATTAACTATATCTATTAGCAAAGTGAGAGATGAGATTAGGTAGAGGTGAGGAGTGGGGAGAGAAGTACAGTTACCCTACTGAAGGAACTTCAGAGATTGTCTAATCTAACGTCACTAATGGAGTGAAACAGGGCTCTGAGCTTGCACTCATGCTTTTTAGCATGATGTTTTCAGCCATGTTGTCAAATGCTTTCAATGAGGATGAACATGGCATCAAGATCAACTACCATATTGATGGTAAATTTTTCAATTTGAAAAGGCTACAAGCCAAGACCAAAGTGAATGGAGTGTTGGTGCATGATTTTCTGTTTACAGATGATTGTCAACTCAATGCAGCCTCTGAAGCAGAGATGCAACAAAGTAAGGATCAATTCTCTGCTGCCTGTGCTAATTTTGGCCTAATAATTAACAAGAAAACACAGGTGCTCCATCAGTCACCACCACATCATCCATACATGGAACCATCGATTACAACAAATGGAGAAGTTTTGAACGCTGTGGATAAGTTCACTTACTTGGGTTGTGTACTTTCCAGGGATGTACACATTGACAATGAGGTTGATGCACGCATTGCCAGAGCTTGTTCAGTGTTTGGGAGTCTCTGAAGAAAAGTTTTGGAGAGGTGGCTACCAAACTGAAGGTCTACAGAGCCGTTGTCCTAACCTCATTGTTGTATGCCTGTGAAACATGAACAGTCTACCAGCGCCATGCCATTAAACTGAATCGCTTCCATTTGAACTGTCTTAGGAAGCTTCTGAGGCTCACCTGGCAGGATAAGGTAGCAGACATTGAAGTCCTTACTCCAACTGAACTTCCAAGCATTCAAACTATGCTTCAGAGACCACAAGTCTGATGGGCTGGCCACTTTGTTTGAATGCAAAATGGAAGCTTGTCAAAAAGACCATTTTATGGAGAACTCACATGGGATAGGAAATCACATGGTGGTCAGTAGAAGTGATACAAGGTCACTCTCAAGGTCCCTCTCAAGAACTTTGGATTTGACTGTACAACATGGGAGACACTGGCCCAGGACCACTCAGCATGGCATGCCCACATCAGAAAGGGTGGTGTGCTCTATGGGCAAAGCAGAATTGAGACAGCACAAAATAAACATAGGATGCACAAATTTGGACTATCCACTCCAAAAATTCATACGGACTATCTGTGCCCAGCCTGTGGTAGAGCATTCCAAGTTCTTACTGGTCTGATCAGCCACAGTAGAACACACTGAAACTTTACTTTATCATGGTGATGTCACTTTGGTCCTCTTCAAAAACGAAGGACAACAACCAACTAACCAATCTAATGTCTTTATTTTGTAGATGAAGGAATCCAGGCTCAGAGAGGATCGATGATTTTGGTCCAGGTCACAAAGATATTTAATGGGATAGCCAAACCTAAACCTATATCTCCTGCCTTTTAGTCTAATGACATTTTGGTTATATCTCCACTGTCCCTTTCAAACTATCATATTTACTTTTTCTTAAGGCAAAGTAATATTCAATTACATTCATAGACAAGATATACGTTCAATTTGTTTACAGCTGTTTCTTCTATAGCTTGTTATTTTTTTGTACCTTCAGTAAAGGAGCTGTTCCTTTTCAGGTTGCTTGATCATGACTTTGGTTGGTTTTTTGTTCGTAGTGAAGCTAATGTGCCACAGTGATATCGTATCATATGTCCTTCACATTCTCCCAACTTTTCATGTGGAGGTACCATGCTAAAACTCATTCAAGAAGCTGTTCACTGTGACCTCTACATATAAAGAGCCCCATTTTTTTAAAAAAAAATATTTTTACTGATATTTTTCGATTTTATATTGCTTAGATATTCCCCTCTGTTCCTTCTCCTTTCTCCTCTATAAAAAGCAATTAAAAAGAGTAAAAGGAGGAAAAAGAAAGAAAAATTCAGCAAAACTGATCAATACATTGAAAAATCTGACCTTATACTAATGTTCAACACCTGCGAATGCCAACTTCCTCCAAAGAGAAAGTGGAGGTGTTATCTCTCTCTCTCTCTATCTTTCTCTCTGTCTCTCTCTAAAGATCATTCTTTATGATTAACTTTATATTTCTTTTGCAATATTCAGATTAGATTATTTTGAGTTTTTTCTGTTTAAATTGCTATTATGTATAGCAATATATGGCTCTGCTTACTTTACTTTGTATTAGTTCACGCAAGCTTTTCCTTGCTTCTCCATATTAACCACACTTTTTGTTTCTTTATCAGGAAGCACCCAGTCATACACAGGGGGGGCCTTTGTTCAACCTGTTCCATGTGTCTGTTTTAATTGTTATACTCCTTGTTACCTATTGAATTTCTACCCATTTTTCAAAACCCAACTCAAATTCCATCTTATCAAAGTCTTCCTTGATCACTTCCCCTCCCCATTACTATATTTTGGTTTTAGCTCTTTCATGCAGAGAATGTATCTGAAAGTTAGTTGCCTCTTTGCCTGAGCCTAGTCACTACGGCCCAGTGCCTTGCTCTACACCAAGTAGGAGAAGCTAGATAAATTTTGTTGTTTTCTTGTCATGTGTGCGATACAAAAGAAACTGGGGGGGGGGGGCGGAGAAGCATGCATCTGCTTCAAGTAAAAGTCTAACGATCATATCAGTTAGACACTAGCTGCTCTTGACCTTCAACTTGGCCTCAGTTATCTAGTATAATACAGTATTATCTTCAGAACCTTTGTGATTATTGTGATTTGAAACAGGTTCTTGGAACTTTCAAAGAGTAGTTCAGCTGCCTTGAATGTCTCATATAATCCTCCAGCATCACTGTGTAAAACCTATTGAACCTCTGTGGACTTACCCTCAGCTCCCATTTTTTTCTAGTGACATAGAGGCAGCAAACCAGCAAAGTTCTTCCCGAGCCAAATGGGGTTGATAAAATTGACGATGATAGCAACTTACGCTTACATAATGATTTACTCTTGTACAAAGCATTTTCTTAAAACAACTCTGTGAGTTCCATAGTGCAACTATTATCCCCTTTTTGTGGTTGAGTTGATGGAAAATCTAGGAGGTTCTTAGTTAAATGGTGTAATTGGTTGTAAATGGTTGGAATTGGGAGAGCTGGTGCTCAAACTCAGGTTTCAGCATTCAGAATTCAACATTTTCTCCCCTGTTTATTTTTATCCTCTTTATTTTTAAGTATAATCATGTACTTGGAATCTAGAGCCTTTGCCTTGGTGCTCCAAATGTTGGAGAAAAGTCGATATAAATGTTTAAGGGTATGAATATCAGGGACTTTAATTATTATTACAGGGGCTTTTATTTTTTCTGACTTTCCTAAACATTCAAGCAAATTCTTGTTCTTACCCCATCTTTGCCCTGGTTAGTTCATGAAATTGGCTAAATAGAACACGGTTCTGGTAAAGATGTCATAGGTTTAATCTCTTTGTGGACTCATTACCTTTTCTTTGTTTCATGATCATAAATTCGACTCCTTATCCTAGTCAGCTGTCTTACAAAAGTGCATAGTATTAGATGTGATAATGTGTCTGTACCAGTGGAAACCTGGTTGTACCATTACAGAAAAAACAAAAACAAAAAAACCCAACGTTGATAGACATACCCAACTGATGGTGAGTTTCAGTTTCTAGAGGCTTCATTATAATATAGGTGGTCCATTATCATTCATTAGCATTCTCTGAGATGCATTTTAATATGTATGTATACACATATATGTTTATGTATATATTTTTACATACACAGGGACATTAATAGGTGTTACTGTAAGTCAAAGAGAATCAGAGTATGGAGTCTCATTGGGAAATGCAAGTACTGGTTGCAAAATAAATCACAGGTTTTCAAATGCCATTTTTTTTTTTGGTCATTGTAGCATAATCCCCAACACAATTTAGCTAATGGAAAGGTACAAACATAATATTAGATTCCTCCCCAGCCCCAGCCACTGAAGGGGCATATATTACCAGCCAGATTATCAGACAGTTCATCTTGCCTCTACCACTATCACCATTATCTTTTTTTTCCTTGTAGATGAAATGCAATTCAATCTGAAAGAGGAAAATATTTTTCATGTGGTATGAATTGAATTTTCATGTGAGATATATAGAGAAACTTAATCAGTGATTTTGGTTCAGGAATTAAAACCACCATTGTGCTCTAATTTGCATGATAAACAAATACCTTTGTGAATTCTCTCTGAAAAGGTAATCACATACTGTATTTAAATAGACTTGAATCTTTAGCTTAATTTAACTTTAAAAAGGACCATTTATGGACACTTTAAACCTTTGTTCTGTAGTTTTATTTCACTGATTTAAAGCTCCTTTTTTTAATGTACACATACTGACCCCACTACTAATTACCTTAATTTTATAAATCTACAGTCACAGTTTCATCATTAAGAAAGGAACCAGAGCTTTAGTCCATTAGCAGTTGTTTGTAATAGCACATCTCAATTGATTAAACTGCAGATTTCTTTTATAGGTCTTGTTTTATAAATTGAGTCTAGTCAAGTACACATAACATTTGGTAATAGTCTTCATAGCAACTGTCAAAATGACTTATTGTTTTTCCAAGCCTGCATTCTTTTAGAATTAATAATACCTTTGTGCCCTTTATAACACTTATTATTGATGCCATAAAAGTTCTCTAGGTTTAATGAGTAGATGTTTCATTGTATTATATAGTTCTGTTGACAGATAGAAAATTTTTTAATCTGTTTCTCTTTTCCTCTTGATTGAAGGATTGTAAATATGCAATTAGCAGCTGAAGAAGTAAAAGAAAAAATGTCAACTGTCAAGTATCTCTGTTGAAAGACACGTGATGCTTCAACCTAAGAACAGAACAAAACAAAAAGCGTCTTTTCCAACAAGCCTTAAGAGAAGTTGCATAACAGCTGTTTAAACATTTGGTTAATTTCTCTAATAGAACAATGATTTCTATTACCTTCAAAAATCTGGAAGTCCAAGCAAATAAACATATCTACAAATTTGTCTAAGGCAAGGGTACTCAGGTACTATCAATGAATGATACCCTGCCTGTGTTCTTATGAAGTCATCTGTCCTTGGTTCCATGGCAAGGTGTTGGGATTGTTAACTTTCCTAGACTAGGAAGACAGAGCCAATGTATTTAATAAACGGTCTACTTCTTCCAAAACCCTGCAGCAATGCCACAGAAATGGTTAATACCGATCTCCATGATTTGGCGTCTCCTACTTAGGTGCTTCTGATTTCTCTTCACCTCAACTTTTACAAATCTCTTGTATTCTTTCAGACACAGCTTAAGTGTGATCTCCTACATAACACCTTTTGTGATCTCCCATCATCAGTTATTTGTACATTCAACCCATTGAACAAATTTCTTTTGTTTTCACTTTGTATATGTTTTATTTACATAATAGCCAACATTTAAGAATAATTAAAAGTTTTGCAAAATGTTTTACAAATATTATCTAATTATTTATATACACACTTTACTTTTGCCGTTGTAGCATAATCCCCCCCACAGTCTAGCTAATGGAAATGTACATAAGTACTATTAGATTCCTCATCAGCCCCAATCACTGATGGGACATACCCAAACTCCACTCAGTGGCTGTTTTTGGATCCTCCTGGCTTAGAATGAATATCAATAGTAACTGTTTCTGGTTGAAACAACAACCCTGAGGCTTCTGTTCCTCCCAACTTGATTTATTTATCTATCTATTCATTTGTATGTTTGTTTATTTTTCATTAATTCACTTATTTGTTTGTTGTTCATTTATTTATTTGTTTGGGACAGCTAGGTGGTGCAGTGGATAGAGCACCAGTGCAGGAGTCAGGAGGACCTGAGTTCAAATCTCACCTCAGACACTTGACACTCACTATCTGTGAGACCTTGGGCAAGTCACTTAACCCCAACTGCCTCATCCTAGGTCATCTCCAGTCATCCTGATGAATATCTGGTCACTGGATTCAGATGGCTCTGGAGGAGAAGTGAGCACTTAAAGTACAGTACTTAAAGTACTTACAGTACTTCAAGAAGTGAGTAGTTAAAGTACAGTACTTAAAGGGGCCATCCCCTGAGTACTTTTTTAAAAAAATTTTTAATTAATTTTTTTTATTTTTCATTTTTTAACACAGTTTATAATGGACAAAACAATTCAAACTTTTGGTCAGGTGATACTTCTTTTTAAAGCATTCACAATATGGACCACAAAAGAATTTTTTTTTTTAACATTAACCAACTGAGACACAAATAATATTTAAGTTGCTAACTTCACAAGCTCCTGACCTAATTGTCTCTACAGTATTGTTAAGAATTAAAGGACCCTAACTTATTGCTGCTGGTCTAAAGTCCTGTCCCTAATACCCTAATTTTAGACTTAACCTCCTATGTTCCCCTACCAATAATCTATAATTGAATTGATCTAGTATTAAGCTTGCAAACTTTTTGACTATAGGAAATTGCCACCAAGAGTAGGGACATTGCAGGGATACAATATCTCCCCAACTTCATGTCAGTTCCAGGCTGGATTAGATTATCCACTTGCATTCAGTTAGGCTTAAGGTCTGCCAGGTGTCAGCGAGGAAATTGAGTCAGGAGAATCCTCCCTTAGCCCAGGCTGCACAGCTGCTCTCCCATTCTTCCCATGAGATCACTTTTTGCATTTCATACCAGCATCTCACCAGCTTACTGACATCATGGGTTGGAGGCTCAGATCACCTTTCTTGCTACCCATACCTGGAGTTAGACTCAGAACAGTCACTTAATAGTCCCATAGCATCTAAAAATGGCAAGTTCCAATAACCAGGTTTCAAATATAATTACAATTTTCATTTTGGCTAAGGAACATCTTTTAAGGCAAGTCTTCAGTGGTTTACATGCCTTTCTGTATATGTTCTAGTTCCTGATTAAATAGCAATCATAAAATCAAATTTACCATTAAAACCTTAACTTTTTCATCAATGCCAAATTTTACCCAAGGTTACCTTCCTCTAGGAAATTTAGACTGAAATTCTTTTCCCCAAACTAAAGATGTCATTGATTTATTCTCAGTAATTAATTCAGTCAATTGTTTTGATGGTAATTGCATTTACCTCACTTAGTAACATGCCCAATTTTTCTCGCCTCCCCCCCACTTCCTAATACCTTGCACTCTGACTACTCCTTCCCTCAATGTACCCTCCTTTCTATCACACCCCACTCTTCCCTTATCCTTATCTTCTGTCTTTTCTTGTAGGGCAGGATAAATTTCCATACTCCATTCCCTGTAGTTCTTATTTCCTGATTAGATGCAATAAAAATTCTCAACATTCATTTCTAATACTTTGAATTCCAACTTCTCTCCCTCCCCTTCTCTCTCTCCCCAGCCCCACTGAGAAGGGAAGCAATTGAATGCAGACTAAATACGTGTTCTTTTGCAAAAAGACTTTCATAAAAATCATGTTGTGTAGTGCTAATTATATTGCCCTCTGTCCTATTCTATTCCCCCTTATTTTTCCCCCTGCAATTGACCTTGTCCCTTCTTGAAAGTGTTTATTTCTAGTGACTCCCTTCTCCCATTTGCCCTCCCTTCTAACAAACCCCTCACCCCACTTGTCACCTCTTCTCCTACTTTCCTGTGATGTGATATAAATTTTCATATCAAATTTAGTGAGCATGTTATTCCCTCCTTCAGCCACATGTGGGGAGAGTAGCTTTATTCCCCCCCCTTTCCCCTTCTCCCTTATCTTCTCCATTGAATAAGATTTTTCTTATCTCTTTTATGAGTTATAGCCTGCTCCATTCCATTACTCCTTTTCTCTTCCTGAGAATTTTCTTTCTTCACCCCTTAATTTTTATTTTATTTTATTTTATTTTGGGGTGTGGATGTCATCTCTTCTGATATAACACACCCTGTACTCTCTATCTATCTATGTGTATGTGTGTGTGTGTATGTACTATCTCTCCATCTACCCAAATACTGAGAAAAGATTCAAGAGTTAAAAATATTTTCTTTCCATGTAGTAATGTAAACAGTTCAGCTTTGGAGAGCCTTTTATGATTTTTCTTTTCTGCTTCTCTTGATTCTTGTCTTGGAATGTCAAATTTTTAAATACAGATCTGGTCTTTTCCACAACAAGAATGATTGAAAGTCTTACATATCATTGAATGACCATTTTTTTCCCTTGAAGTATTATATTCAGATTTGCTGGGTAGGTGATTCTTGGTTTCAATCCCAGTTCCTTTGACTTCTGAAATATCCCATTCCAAGCCCTTCGATCCCTTAATGTTGAAGTTGTCAGATCCTGTGTTATCCTGATTGTATTTCCACAGTACTCAAATTGTTTCTTTCTAACTGCTTGCCATATTTTCTCCTTGATCTGGGAACTCTGAAATTTGGCCACAATATTCCTAGGAGTTTCTCTGTTTGGGTCTTTTTCAGGAGGTGATAGGTGAATTCTTTCAATATTTATTTTGCCCTCTGGTTCTAGAATCTCAGGGCAGTTTTCCTTGATAATTTCATGGACAGAAATCTCCACTCCTTGTTCTGTGGCTTCTGCTGCTCTAGAATTTGTTGAGAGTTCTTCTTTACAGGTATTTTATGGGCTGTAGGGTAAGAGCTAAGCCTATGTGCTTCTTTCTACTCCGCCAACTTGACTCCTCCCCCCTGAGTACTTTTTAAAGAGTACTCAGGTGATGGCCCTGAAAAGACCTTAGCCTAAATGGCCAAGGTCTCCTATTGCATCCTGGGCCCTCTTCAGTCATTCAGATGAATATTTGGTCACTGGATCCAGATGGCTCAGGAGGAGAGAGTGAGGCTGGTGACCTGCACAGCCCTCCCTCACTCAAAAAAAAGTCAAGTGCAAGTCATGTCATCATTTCTCTGATGTCATGGTCTTCTTTGAAAAGGAAGGATGAACATAAAAACCTGTAAGCTCCTTGAGAACAAGGATGATTTTATTTTTGTTGTTGTATTCCCAGGTACCGAATCTATAGTAGGCTTATTGAAATGAACCTCCTTTCTTTGTTTTACAAGCAGCAATTTTTTTTAAAGTTTGTCTCAATTTTTTAAAATATATAATTTATTTATTTTTCAGTTCTTAATATTCACTTCCACTAGAATTTGAATTCAAAAATTTCTCTCCCTCTCTCCCCAACCCCTATCCCAGGACATCATGCAACTGATCCACCCCTTCCTCCAGTCTGTCCTCCCTTCTATTGCCCTCCTTATTCAATACCCCCTTCCCCTCTATTTTCCTGTAGGGCAAAATAGATTTCTATACTCTAGTGCCTATATAGTTTAATTTCCAGTTGCATGCTAAAACAATTTTTAGCATTCATTCTTAAAGCTTTGAGTTCCCCATTCTCTCCCTCCCTACCCACCCTCATTAAGAGAACAAACAGTTCACTATAGGTCATCCACATGTAACAACGCAAAGCACTTCCGTAATAGTTATGTTGTAAAAGATTAACCATATTTCCCTCTGTTCTATCCTGACCTTCATTTATTCCATTCTCTCCCATGACTTGTCCTCCCACAATAGTGTTTGCTTCTGATTATCCCTTTCCCCAATTTGCAGTCCCTTCTATTATCTTCCCTCTCCTATCCCCTTCCCCCTTGCCTTCCTATAGGGTACAATAGATTTCCATATCCAATTGAGTGCATGTTATTCCTTCCTTAAGCCAAATCCCATGAGAGTAAGGCTCAATTATTTCCTTTCATCTCCCCCCTCTTCCCCTCCATTGTGAAAACTCTTTCATTCCCTCTTTTATGTGAGATGATTTGCTACATTCTACCTCTCCCTCTCACTTTCTGCCTTCTGTCTATGTGTGTATATATATATATATATATATATATATGTGTGTGTGTGTGTGTGTGTATGTGTGTATATATACACACAACCATGTACATATACATACCTACAAAAATATAATATACACATACATACCTACACATACACACCTACATATATATATATATATATATATATTCCGTCTAACTACCCTAATAATGAAGAAGGTCTCATGAGTTACAAATAACATCTTTCCATGTAGGAATGTAAACAATTCAACTTTAACGGGTTCCTTAATGCTTCTCTTTCTTGTTTACTTTTCATGTTTCTCTTGATTTTTTATCTGAAAGTCAAATTTTCTATTTAGCTCTGGTCTTTTCAACAAGAATGCTTGAAAGTCCTCTATTTCATTAAAATTCCATGTTTTTCCCATGAAGTACTATACTCAGTTTTTCTGGATAGGTGATTCTTGATTTTAATCCTATCTCCTTTGACCTCTGGAATATCATATTCCAATACCTTTAATTCCTTAGTGTAGAAGCTGCTAAATCCTATGTTTTCGTGAATGTATTTCCACAATACTTGAATTGTTTCTTTCTGGCTGCTTGTAATATTTTCTCCTTGACCTGGGAACTCTGGAATTTGGCTACAATATTCCTAATAGTTTTCCTTTCGGGCTCTCTTTCAGGAGGTAATGGGTGAATTCTTTCCATTTCTTTTTTACCCTCTGGTTCTAGAATATCAGGACAGTTTTTCTTGATAATTTCTTGGAAGAAGATGTCTAGGCTCTTTTTTTGATCATGGTTTTCAGATAGTCCCATAATTTTTAAATTATCTCTCCTGGATCTATTTTCCAGGTCAGTTATTTTTCTAATGAGATATTTCACATTGTCTTCTATGTTTTCATTCTTTTGGTTTTGTTTTGTGATTTCTTGGTTTCTCATAAAGTCATTAGCTTCCATCTGTTTCATTCTAATTTTTAAAGAACTATTTTCTTCAGTGAGCTTTTGGACCTCCTTTTCCATTTGGCTGATTCTGCTTTTTAAAGCATTCTTCTCCTCACTGACTTTTTGAACCTCTTTTGCCAATTGAGTTAGCCTATTTTTCAAGGTGTTATTTTCTTCAGCATTTTTTGGGTCTCCTTTAGCAAGGTATTGACCTGCTTTTCATGCTTTTCTTTCGTCTCTCTCATTTCTCTTCCCAGTTTTTCCTCCACCTCTCTAACTTGATTTTCAAAATCCTTTTTGAGCTCTTCCATGGCCTGAACCCACTGAATATTTATTTTGGGTGCTTGGGATACATAAGCCTTGACTTTTATGTCTTTCCCAGATGGTAAGCATTGTTCTTCCTCATCTGAAAGGGTGGGAGGAGATATCTGTTCACCAAGAAAGTAACCTTTTATGGTCTTATTCTTTTTTCCCCTTTTTTGGGCATTTTCCCAACCAGTTACTTGACTTTTGGGTCCTTTGTCAAGAGTAGGGTATACTCTGGGAATCTGTGAGATCTCAGTTCCTCCAAGGTGGCAACAAGTGTGTACTGGTCTTGATGCAGAGAGGGATTTTTATGCCCAGAATCTTGGCAATTACCTCTTCACAGCCACCTGCCCTCTAGTTCTGCCAGGTCAGCACTGGGGGTTGATTTTCAGATAAGCTGGATGGGCAGGGCCACCATTCAGTGTGAGACAAAGACCTGCTCTCCCAAGGCCTCCACCCAGGGCTAAAGTAAGACTCAGCTCTTCAGTGCCCCCAGGGGTTTTTACACTCCAACAATGGGGTGGTCTATGGGCTGCTGTGCAGCCTCTGTGGCTGCTGCCTGCTGCTGGAGCTATGGGCAGGCCTTTCTCCCTTCCTGTCCAGCTGATAAACCGTCATCACTGACCTTTGCCACCTGTGGGTTGAGGGATCTGAGGTCCCAATGCTGTGACTGGAGATTCCAGGCCCAAGGTGTCCTCCTCCCAGAGTCTCGCTGTGCAGCTCCACACAGCCAGGGATGGGCTGGGCTCCACTCTGCATCTGGCGCAACTGACATTTCCGTGGGCCTTTCAGGTCACCCTGGTCTGGAAATCTCCTCCACTCTGTTGTTCTCCACTTCTGCTGCTCCAGAATTTGTTGAAATTCCCTCTCTATAGGTATTTTATGGGCTGTGTGGGGAGACCCTGCGTAAGTGTGTCTTTCTAGTCTGCCATCTTGGCTCTGCCCCCCCATTTCATGATTTTCTTGCATCACTCTCATTTCTCTTCTCAATTTTTCCTCCACCTCTCTTACTTAATTTTCAAAATCCTTTTTGAGCTCTTCCATAGCCTGACACAATTGCATTTTTTTTTTTTGGAGGTTTTGGATATAGATGCCTTGACTTTTATGTCTTCCTCTGATGGTGTGCTTTGTTCTTCCTCATCCAAAAGGATGGAAGAAAATATCTTTTCACCAAGAAAGTAACCTCCTATAGTCTTATTTTTCTCCCTTTTCTGGGCAATTTTCCAACCATTTGCTTGACTTTTGAGTCCTTTGTCAAGTGGAGGGTATACTCTAGGGACCTGTAAGTTCCCATTTCCTCTTAGGTGGCACAAGCAAGGACTTCTGACCTGCACTTTTTTCTGTGAGCAACCACAAGCATTCTTATCTGCCAAGGATCTGCTAGTAGGATTCCCTGTCCACAGTTAACACCAATTCCACCACACCAGCGCTCTTCCTCACACCAGGACCACCACTCAGAACTGAGACCCAGATCAGCTGCTCACTTCCCCCAGGGCCTTTTGGCCAAGGGCTCCAAAAATGGATGCTCCTGCCACAGTGACTATGGCTGCCCTGGGGTTGGGGCTGAGGTCCTACCATGCTTCCCTCACTCCCAGACGAAAGAGCTTTCTTATTGACATTCACAGCTGTCTTTGGTGTTTGTGGGTTGAGAAATCTGGGAACTGCAACTGTTACCTGAGATTCAGCACCCTGAGGCCTATTTCAGTTCTGCTGTGCCACAGGGCCAAGGCTGGACTATGCTGCACTCTGAACCCAGTGCTATAGACCTTTCCTGTTAGCCTTCAAGGCTGTCTTGTGCGGGAAAACTCACTCAGTCATTTTGTGACTTTTGCTGCTCTAGAATTTGTTTAGAGTCATTTTTTACAGGTATTTTATGGGGGGAAAGTTTCTACAGGTCTGTCTTTCTACACTGCCACCTCGACTCTGCCCCCCCTCCCAGTCTCTTAATTTTTGAATCCAATATATAAAAGACTGAATGTCAGTAAAGGAAGGTTCTACTTCCTAATGACATATTATGGTTCTGAATGTGACTTTGGACCAGATTGATGAAGTAATGAGCTCCTGGTGAATATGACAGGACTGCTTTTGATTTTATTTCCCATTTTTTTCATAAGATATTTCTCTTTCTCCACATTTACACAGCCTCCATCCTAGTTCCTGCCCTCAACATCTCTTATCTGGATTACTATAATAGCTTTCTATTTGGTCTCCTTGGTTTTAGTCTTTTCTTTCTCTGCCATATATTACAGAAAACTCTAAAGTTGAAGCACAAGTCTACATTCGAAAAGATCCAATGACTAGCATAAAATTGTTTAAATCTCTTCATGACCTGGCGTTTTACCATGTTTCCAGTCTTCTTATAATTACTCCTCTGCCCCCATGCCCCATACTCTATACAGGTCTTCTTGCTGGTTCTCCCACCTGAGTCTCCTTCCATCTAGTCCTCTGTCTTCTGAAACCCTGGCTGAAATTTTTCCTACTGTAGGAAGTTTTTTCTGGTTTCTCCATCTGCTAGAACCTTCCCATCAAGGTTTACCTGCATTTGATTTGTATATGTACAAGTGTTCTCCCCCATTCGAATATAAGTTCCTTAATGTCAGGAACTGTTTAACTTGCGGCTTTGCATCCCTAGTTTATAACAGTTCCTGGTTAATGGTAACTCCTTAACAATCACCATGATTGACCAATTGATTATCTCCAAAGCATCATTTAATGTTTTGTATCTCAGATCAGCTCCTTCAATTTACTGCTATCATTTGAGGGATGCATTTTCTTCTCTCAGATGTTTCTTTCCCTCTACAATGGCTCCATTTCCTCAAAAGACAAACAGGATTAGATAGTAAGAAGGGGGAATGTCATGTCAATGAAAGGACTCTTTGTAAAGTTCTTTCTAGATAGTATGCACTCCCCCAAACTTCAGGTCATTGGAAAGGCTTTTGTTCAAAAATGACATGGATTCTTTAAGAGCTTCACTATTTTTTTAAATGATCCCTTTGCTAAGTGAATATCTGTTCTTTCCCAAACCAGATATTTCTCCCAGATTAATTTACAATTAACAATCTGGCTTGCCAGTTTGTGGCATCACAGGCCACCTGTTTGTTTAGGTTATACAAACCCAGCATCGAAAGCAATAGCTTAGCAATACAAAACAAAACTAGGGGACTGAATAGTCCGGGGAATTAAGAACCTGAATAGGATACAGACTGTTTACTTCCACGGCATTTATTGGAATGAAACTAGTATCCAGTAACTGAAAGTTATGACCATCTGGCAGCTATTCACTGGCCTACTAGAGAGTAGATGCAAAATGGCTTGGTGATATAGCTCTGTTTTATAACGGACAGGTGCCAGTCTGCACAGCACAATTAGCCCCTTTGTTAGTAAAGCTGAAGAAGGCTCTGCTCTTACCTCTAGGGGCTCTCCAATCAGGTTAGCCCTGAGGCCCGCGGGGCCAGAGGAGAAGTAAAAAAGCTCTTTATCATCCTTTGATGAGAAAAATCAGACAGTGATTCCTAAAAATGTTTAGACGTTTTAGAAAAGGATGAAGTGATTAGGCAAAGGTGAAAGGGACTAGGAAAAGTCTTTGTGTCTGTTCTACTGTGTTCTGGAGAAGAAACCCAGCTGGCTATGAGGAGAGAGAAGGAGCATGGAGATGGAGTGGAGGGAGCCTCTTGTGTCTGAGCTCATATTAAATAAAGAATAAGAAAAGAGTGAAAGATGTAAAGCACGGGTGGAGGAAGACTGTAGGGGACAAAAGAGCTTTTAGTTTAAAAGTTCTATTCACAGACATAATCCAGGCAGGCTCTAAGCAAGAAGTCTGTCTCTCCACCCCTCCAACTCTTCTTTATCCATCTGCTCACATTGTCATTTAAAAGTATCCAAACTTTAAAGGGGTATCCTCATTTTCTAATAACACTATGCAAAAAGAAAAGGAAGAGAGGAGGAGGAGGAGAAAAATGAAAAAAATCTTGGTCAGACTAATATTTCTTATTCAACTAGTCAGTGATCCCTGGGTCCAGCTATTGATCTACTTTTTTTTAAAAGAATCTTTTCTCATTTCATCTGTTTTTTTATTAATCTATTGATATGCTTTTAAAGGAATTTAAAAACCAGAAAGCCTATATAAACATGAGTGACTACTATGGTAGTAATAGTAATAGTAATAGTAATAGTAATAGTAATAGTAATAGTAGTAGTAGTAGTAGTAGTAGTAGTAGTAGTAGTAGTAGTAGTCATTGTCATCATAATTAGTAATTTATTATTTAATTGCACATGGAATATTGGCAATTCACCTGTAACTTCTAAGCCTTAGAGAATTGTTTGGACTTTCAAGAAGTTAAATGACTCCTAGAGTTACACAGGTCATTCAAGTCAGAGGCAAGTCTTAAGTGTCCTGACTCCATTCCTTTATCACTTAACTCACATTTTCCTTAACTGTTAATCTTCTTATTTCATTATGTTTCTAGCTCTAAATTTTCACTTTTTAAAGTTGATAACCTCATTTACTCATATATTATCCCCTCCCCCTTACTATATTAACTAATGTATAACTCTCTTTCTGTCTGTGGTAAGCCATGTTTCCCCATAACATGTGTTAAGCCTATCCTTTCTCCTGCACTCCTGCAACATGGATTAATTTTCCATAAAAGGAGACAAAGTGGTCCCAGGACTTGATGGGTACCTGTTTTTTAGACTAGTTTCCTGATCACCTAAGGACGTAAAAGTTTCAATCATGTTGAAGCTAGTGACCCTCTGACTTGGTGAATTTCTGAAGACCACATAAATCACCACATTCTTCACCATATCATGACCTGATGACCAGACACAATTCCATATAGAGAAAAGGTTGTTCAGATTCAGAGAAGCTATATCCTTATGAGTTGGTATATTCTTATTGTATGTCCTTGATATATTGGGGCAAAGTAAACATTTTGCCAAATGATCAATAACTACTTAAGACCTCATTTTATCCTGTCATTGAACTTGAACTAGGAGCATATTGGTGTTAGAGTTATAGCTGAATTATTGTGGATATTCAGATGATTCCAGACATATCCTCAAGTAGGGTTCTGATAATGTCACTCCCCTGCCCAGTATACTTCAGTGCTACCTATTTTATCAAAGCTCAAGTATAAATCTACTTCTTTCTTAAATCCTTTTACCACCTGACACAAAGCTACCTCTTCAGCCTTATTATAAATTACAAAACTTTGTGATCCAAATAGGTCTTTATATTCCTCACATATGATTCTTCATCTCTTGTCTCTGAGTCTTAGAATCTACTCCCTCCTTACTTCTATCTCTTGGAGTTCCTAATTTCTTTCAAATTTCAGCTAAAGACCTACCTTAAATGTGAAGTATTTTCTGATAGTACCAGCCATTATTGCTTCCCTCTAACTAAAATACCGTATACATATTTTTGAAATATATTCTGTAAATGCTTGAATGAAAGAACAAACAAACCAATGAATAAATTAATGAGTTAACAAATGAATTAATTAATTAATTAATATAATCATTTCTATTTATCATGTATAAAGCACTGAGCCAAGAATGGGGGGCGGGGAGGTCTGAAACAGTCCCTTTTCTTGAAGAGTTCACATTCTAATAGTGGAAGACAATATGTACACATAGAAGCAGAAATTGTCTCTCCTTATTAAACTACTTCTATCTTATGCCCTAACAGAATGTCAGATCTTTAAGGGCATGGACGGTTTCCTTTTTTCCTCCCTCTGTATCTCCAATATCTACCAAAATCCCTTCCTTATAGTAGACACTTAATAAGAATTCATTAATTGCTTCCTTAATAAATAGAGCAAGAAACATATTTGTGATAGCTTATCTTTAAAGCATTGTCTGCACTTGGTTTAATTTTTATTCTTTTTACTTCTTCATCTGTAGAGTATAACAAATACAGAAGATTTTTTTTTCTTTTTCTTTGGCTGGTAATCATTAACTACTATATATTTGTGTGCCTCAAGATAGGATAGTGAATATCAATGAATAAATATTTATCAAGTGCTTACCATATGCTGAGCTCTGTGCTAAGTCAGTTGGTAAGTAGTTAAACATTGGTTAACAACTTACTATGTGGGAGGAGGAGCCAAGAAGGCAGAGTAGAAAGATACACATATGCTAGCTCCTACTCCACAGCCCATAAAGTACCTGTAAAGAAGAACTCTCAACAAATTCTGGAGCAGCAGAAGCCACAGAACAATGGAGTGGAGGAGATTTCTATCCCTGAGAGACCTGAAAGACCAGTGGGAAAGGTCTGTCGTGCATGGGAGGTGGAGCAGAGCACAGCCCTGTCTTGGCCACATGGCACGCAGAGGAGTAGATCTGAGCAGGTTTCAGGGACAGAATCTCCAGCAGCAACACAGATGTTTCAACAAAGATCACTGAGAGGGTCTTTTTGGCTGGCCGAGAGGGGAGATGGGTATCCCCATAACTTGGGCCTCCTCAGGTGGCAGCGGTAGAGGCAGCAGAAGGCTGGGCTCCCAAAGCAGGCAGTAGCCCACATCTATTGTTGAAGGTCTCGTCAGAAAGCCCCTGAGGGAAATGAACCCTATGTGGTGGCCCTGCCCCCCCCCTCCCCTGAGCAGCTGAACTTAGTCTTACACTGAATAGCAGCCCCGCCCCCACCGAAAGCCCCTGAGGCTTGGGAGCAGCTCATTTGAATCTTAGCCCCCAAGTGCTGGCTTGCAAGAACTGGAGGCCAGGTGGTTGTGGAGAGGAAACTCAGAAGTCAAGTAATTGGCTGGGAAAATGCCCAAAAAAGGGGGAAAAAATAAGACCATAGAAGGATACTTTCTTGGGGAACAGGTGTCTCCCCCCATCCTTTTGGATGAGGAAGAACAAGGCATACTGTCAGAGAAAGTCAAGGCCTCTGTCTCCAAGAGGGAACTTAAACGGGGCTCAGGCAAGAGAAGACCTCAAAAAACAAGTTAGCACCTTAGTAAAGGAGAACCAAAAAAAATGCTGAGGAAAATAACAGCTTTAAAAAGAGGCTAACTCAATTGGAAAAAGAGGTCTAAAAAGCCAATGAGGAGAAGGAGGCTTTAAAAAGCAGAATTACCCAAATGGAGGAGAAGTTTCAAAAGCTCGCTGAACAAAATAATTCGTTGAAAGAAAGAATTGAGGTCAGGGAAATGAATGACTGAGTTAAACCAAGCAGTTAGTAAACAAAACCTAAAATTTGAAAAAATAGAAGAAAATGTGAAACAACTCATTGGAAAAACAACTGACCTGGAAAATAGATCCAGGAGAAATAATTTAAAAATTATAGGACTACCTGAAAGCCATGATCAAAAAAAGAGCCTAGACATTATGTTCCATGAACTTATCAAGGAAAACTGCCCTGATGTTCTAGAATCAGAGGGCAAAATGGATATTGAAAGAATTCACCAATCACCTCCTGAAAAAAACCCAAACAGAGAAACTCCTAGGAATATTGTGGCCAGATTTCAGAGTTCCCAGATCAAGGAGAAAATACTGCAAGCAGTTAGAAAGAAACAATTTGAGTACTGTGGAAATACAATCAGGATAACACAGGATCTGGCAGCTTCGGTATTAAGGGATCAAAGGGCTTGGAATGGGATATTTCAGAACTCAAAGGAACTGGGATTGAAACCAAGAATCACCTACCCAGCAAATCTGAATATAATACTTCAAGTGAAAAAATGGTCATTCAATGATATATAAGACTTTCAATCATTCTTGTTGAGGAAAAGACCAGATCTGTATTTAAAAATTTGACATTCCAAGACAAGAATCAAGAGAAGCAGAAAAGAAAAATCATAAAAGGCTCTCCAAAGCTGAACTGTTTACATTACTACATGGAAAGAAAATATTTTTAACTCTTGAATCTTTTCTTAGTATTTGGGTAGATGGAGAGATTGTACATACATACACACATATACACATACACATAGATAGATAGAGAGTACAGGGTGTGTTATATCAGAAGAGATGATATCCACACCCAAAAATAAAATAAAATAAAATAAAATAAAATAAAAATTAAGGGGTGAAGAAGGAAAATTTTGGGAAGAGAAAAGGAGTAATGGAATGGAGCAGGCTATAACTCATAAAAGATATAAGAAAAATCTTGTTCAATAGAGGAGATAAGAGAGAAGGGGAGAGGGGGGGGAAAAATAAAGCTACTCTCCCCACATGTGGCTGAAGGAGGGAATAATATGCTCACTAAATTTGATATGAAAATTTATATCACACTGCAGGAAAGTAGGAGAGGAGGCAACAAGAGGAGTGAGGGGAATGTTAGAAGGGAGGGCAAATGGGAGAAAGGAGTCACTAGAAATAAAGACTTTTGAGAAGGGACAAGGTCAATTGTAGGGGGTGAAAAATAAGCGGGGATAGGGTAGGACAGAGGGCAATATAATTAGTATTACACAACATAACTATTATGGAAGTCATTTGCAAAAGAACACTTATTTAGTCTGTATTGAATTGCTTCCCTTTTCAGTGGGTCTGGGAAGGGAGAGAAGTTGGAATTCAAAGTATTAGAAATGAATGTTGAGAATTTTTATTGCATGTAATCAGGAAATAAGAACTACAGGGATAGGGGTATGGAAATTTATCTTGCCCTGAAAGAAAAGAGAGAAGATGGGAATAGGAGAGGGGTGAGGTGATAGGGGGGAGGGTACAGTGAGTGAAAGAATAATCAGAATGCAAAGTATTAGGAAGCAGGGGAAGGGAATTGATGGGGAGAAATATTGGGCATGTTACAAAGTGAGATAAAAGCAATTAGTATTAAAACAATAGACTGAATTAATTACTGTGAATAAATCAATAACATCTTTAGTTTGGGGAAAAGAATTTCAGTCTTAATTTCCTAGAGGAAGGTAACCTTGGGTAAAATTTGGCATTGATGGAAAGGTCAAGGGGGGCAGAGCCAAGATGGCGGATTACAAAGACGCACATACACATAGCTCTGAACCCACAGCCCATAGAACATCTGTGAAAAAGAACCCCCAGTGAATTCTGGAGCAGCAGAAGCCACAGAACAAAGAAGAGGAGGAGATTTCTGCTCTAGAGAGCCTGAAAACCTCTCTCAAAAGGTCCGTCGTGCTGCAGACACAGAGCTGAGCCCAGCCCTGCAGTGGCAGCACGGTGCCGAGAGGAACAGATCCAAGCGGGCTTCGGGGACAGAATCTCCAGCAGCCGCGGGTCCCTCCACTCGCAGGTGACGGGGGTCGGTGAGAGGGTCTTTTTGGCGGGTCGAGAGGGGAGTGGGGTGCCCCCATAACTCAGGCTCCCTCGGGAGGCAGCAGCAGAGGTGGGAGTAGACCTGGGCTCCCCAAGCAGGCAGGAGTCTGGATCCATTGTTGAAGGTTTCTGCATAAACACCCTGAGGGAACTGAGCCCATGAGGCGGCCCTGCCCCAACCTGAGCAGCTGAACCTAATCTCACACTGACTAGCAGCCCTGCCCCCACCCAAAGCCCTGAGGCTGGGGAGCAGCATTTGAATCTCAGACCCCAAGCACTGGCTGGGAGGATCTGGAGGCCAAGTGGGTGTGAAGTGAATATTCAGAAGGCAAGTCACTGGCTGGGAAAATGCCCCCAGAAGGGAAAAGAAATAAGACTATAGAAGGTTACTTTCTTGGTGAACAAGCATTTCCTCCCTTCCTTTCTGATGAGGAAGAACAATGCTTACCATCAGGGAAAGACACAGAAGTCAAGGATTCTGTATCCCAGCCCACTCAATGGGTTCAGGCCATGGAAGAGCTCAAAAAGGATTTGGAAAATCAAGTTAGAGAGGTGGAGGAAAAGCTGGGAAGAGAAATGAGAGACATGAAGTCAAAGCATGAACAGCAGATCAGCTCCCTGCTAAAGGAGACCCAAAAAAATGCTGAAGAAAATAACACCTTGAAAAATAGGCTAACTCAATTGGCAAAAGAGGTTCAATAAGCCAATGAGGAGAAGAATGCTTTCAAAAGCAGAATTAGCCAAATGGAAAAGGAGGTTCAAAAGCTCACTGAAGAAAATAGTTCTTTCAAAATTAGAATGGAACAGATGGAGGCTAATGACTTTATGAGAAACCAAGAAATCACAAAACAAAACCAAAAGAATGAAAAAATGGAAGATAATGTGAAATATCTCATTGGAAAAACAACTGACCTGGAGAATAGATCCAGGAGAGACAAATTAAAAATTATGGGACTACCTGAAAGTCAGGATTAAAAAAAGAGCCTAGACATCATCATTCATAAAATTATCAAGGAAAACTGCCCTGAGATTCTAGAACCAGAGGGCAAAATAAGTATTCAAGGAATCCACAGATCACCACCTGAAAGAGATCCAAAAAGAGAAACTCCTAGGAACATTGTGGCCAAATTCCAGAGTTCCCAGATCAAGGAGAAAATATTGCAAGCAGCTAGAAAGAAACAATTCAAGTATTGTGGAAATACAATCAGGATAACACAAGATCTAGCAGCTTCTACATTAAGGGATGGAAGGGCGTGGAATAGGATATTCCAGAAGTCAAAGGAACTAGGACTAAAACCAAGAATCACCTACCCAGCAAAACTGAATATAATACTTCAGGGGAAAAATTGGTCTTTCAATGAAATAGAGGACTTTCAAGCATTCTTGATGAAAAGACCAGAGCTGAAAATAAAATTTGACTTTCAAACACAAGAATGAAGAGAAACATGAAAAAGTAAATAGCAAAGAGAAGTCATAAGGGACTTTACAAAAGTTGAACTGTTTACATTCCTACATGGAAAGACAATATTTGTAACTCTTGAAACTATTCAGCATCTGGGTACAGGGTGGGATAACACACACACACATGCACACGCACACACACACACACATAGAGACAGAGTGCACAGAGTGAACTGAAGAGGAGGGGATCATATCTTAAAAAAAAATGAAATCAAGCAGTGAGAGAGAAATATATTGGGAGGAGAAAGGGAGAAATGGAATGGGGCAAATTATCTCTCATAAAAGAGGCAAGCAAAAGACTTTTTAGTGAAGGGAAAAAGAGGGGAGGTGAGAGAAAAACATGAAGTTTACTCTCATCACATTCCACTAAAGGAAGGAATAAAGTGCACAGTCATTTTGGTATGAAAACCTATCTTACAATACAGGAAAGTGGGGGATAAGGGGATAAGCAGGGTGGGGGGGATGATGGAAAGGAGGGCATGGGGAGGACAGAGCAATTTGAGGTCGACACTCATGGGGAGGGACAGGATCAAAAGAGCGAACAGAAGTAATGGGGGACAGGATAGGATGGAGGGAAATATAATTAGTTCTTCCACAACACTACTATTATGGAAGTCATTTGCAAAACTACACAGATCTGGCCTATATTGAATTGCTTCCCTTCCAAAGGGAAGGGATGGGGAAGGAGGGAGGACAGATTGGCAGACAGGAGCAATTAGAACGCTCGGTGTTTTGGGGTGGGGGGAGGGGACAAAAGGGGAGAAAATGTGGAACCCAAAATTTTGTGAAAATGAATGTTAAAAGTTAAATAAATTAATAAAAAAAAAGAGCCTAGACGTCATCTTTCATGAAGTTATCAAGGAAAACTGCCCTGAGATTCTAGAACCAGGGGGCAAAACAAATATTGAAAGAATCCACCAATCACCTCCTGAAAGAGATCCAAAAAGAGACACTCCTAGGAACGTTGTGGCCAAATTCCAGAGTTCCCAGGTCAAGGAGAAAATATTGCAAGCAGCTAGAAAGAAACAATTCAAGTATTGTGGAAATACAATCAGGATAACACAAGATCTAGCAGCTTCTACATTAAGGGATTGAAGGGCATGGAATAGGATATTCCCAAAGTCAAAAGTACTAGGACTAAAACCAAGAATCACCTACCCAGCAAAACTGAGTATAATACTTCAGGGGAAAAATTGGTCTTTCAATGAAATAGAGGATTTTCAAGCATTCTTGATGAAAAGACCAGAGCTGAAAATAAAATTTGACTTTCAAACATAAGAATGAAGAGAAGCATGAAAAGGTGAACAGCAAAGAGAAGTCATAAGGGACTTACTAAAGTTGAATTGTTTACATTCCTACATGGAAAGACAATATTTGTAACTCTTGAAACATTTCAGTATCTGGGTACTGGGTGGGATTACACATACACATGCACACGCACATGCACACACATGGCGACAGAGTGCACAGAGTGAATTGAAAAGGATGGGATCATATCTTAAAAAAATGAAATCAAGCAGTGAGAAAGAACTATATTGGGAGGAGAAAGGGAGAAATGGAATGGGGCAAATTATCTCTCATAAAAGAGGCAAGCAAAAGACTTATTAGTGAAGGGATAAAGAGGGGAGATGAGAGAAAAATATGAAGTTTACTCTCATCATATTCCACTAAAGGAAGGAATAAAATGCACAGTCATTTTGGTATGAAAACCTATCTTACAATACAGGAAAGTGGGGGATAAGGGGATAAGCAGGGTGGGGGGGATGATGGAAAGGAGGGCATGGGGAGGACAGAGCAATTTGAGGTTGACACTCATGGGGAGGGACAGGATCAAAAGAGAGAATAGAAGTAATGGGGGACAGGATAGGGTCTAGGGAAATATAGTTAGTCTTATACAACACGACTATTATGGAAGTCATTTGCAAAACTACACAGATTTGGCCTATGTTGAATTGCTTGCCTTCCAAAGGGAAGGGGTGGGGAGGGAGGGAGGTAAAGAAGTTGGAACTCAAAGTTTTAGGAGCAACTGTCGAGTACTGTTCTTGCCACTGGGAGATAAGAAATACAGGTAAAGGGGCATAGAAAGTTATCTGGCCCTACAGGACAAAAGAGAAGATGGAGACAAGGGCAGAGAGGGATGATAGAAGAGAGAGCAGATTGGTGATAGGGGCAATTAGAATGCTCGGTGTTTTGGGGGGGAGGGGACAAAAGGGGAGAAAATTTGGAACCCAAAATTTTGTTAAAATGAATGTTAAAAGTTAAATAATAAAAAGGTCAAGGTTTGAATGATAAATTTGATTTTATGACTGTCATTTAATCAGGAATGAGAACATGTATAGAAAGACATGTAAGCCACTTAAGACTTGCCTCTAAAGATGTTCCTTAGCTAAAGTGAAACTATAATCATATTTGAATCCTGGTTATTGGAACTTGCCATTTTTTAGATGTTATGGGACTATTAAGTGACTGTTCTTCTGAGTCTAACTCCAGGTAAGGGTAGCAAGAAAGATGATCTGAGTCTCCACATCATGTTGCCAGTAAGTTGATGAGATGCTGGTATGAACTTCATAAGGTGATCTCAAGGGAAGGGTGGGAGAGTGGCTGTTCAGCATGGGCTAAGGTGGGATTCTCCTGACTCAATCTCCCCACTGACACCTGGCAGATTTTAAGCCTGACTGAATGCAAGTGGGTAATCTAATCCTGCCTGGAATTGACATGAAGTTGGGGAGATATTGTATCTCTGCAATGTCCCTGCTCTTGGTGGCACTTTCCTATATTCGAAAGGTTTGCAAGCTTAATACCAGATCTATTCAGTTATAGTTTATGGATAGGGGAACATCTGAGGTTGTCTAAAAGTAAGCTATTACGCATAGGACTTTAGACCAACAACAATAAGTCAGGGTCCTTTAACTCTTAGTAATAGTGTGGAGACAATTAGGTCAAGAGTTTGTGAAGTTAGCACCATAAATATTATTTGTGTCTCAGTTGGTTAATGTTAAAAAAAAATTCTTTTGTGGTTCATATTGTGAATGCTTTAGAAAGAATTATCACCTAACCAAAAGTTTGAATTGTCTTATCTATTATAAACTGTTAAAAATAAATAATAAAAGAAGAAGAAAAAAAACTAAGAACAACTTACTATGTGCCTGTGTTGGGAATATAAAGAAAAGCAAAAGCAGTCTTTACTCTCAAAGGAGCTCATAGTCTAATAGGGGAGATTACAGGCAAACAGCTACGTACAGATAAGAAGCATGCAAGGCAAATTGGAGATAATCAGCAGAGGGAAGGCACAAGCTTAAGAGGGGGTGGAGCAAGAGTAGCTTCTTGTAGATAGTGGGATTTTAACTGGGACTTGAAGAAATCCGGGGAAGTCAGACGGCAGAGATGCGGAGAAAGAAGGCATAGGGAATAGTCAGTGAAAATTCAGAGTGAGGAGATAGAGTGTCTTGTGTAAGGAACAGCTAGGAAGCCAGTGTCACTAGATCGTAGAATACATTGGAGTGAATAAGATGTCTGAACACTGGAAATGTGAAAGGGAATAAAGTTATGAAGAATTTAAATCAGTTTATATTTGATCCTAGAGGTGATAGAGAATCACTGAAGTTTATTGAGTGGGGAGAGGAATGAGAGGGCTGGTGACATGTTTAGACTTGTGCTTTAGGAAGATCAATTTGACAGCTGAGATGTGGATGGAATGGGACAGGCAGACTTGAGGCAGGGAGACTAATCAAAAGGCTATTGGAATAGTCCAGATCTGAGGTTATGAAGGCCTGGATCAGGGTAGTGTGAGTTTTAGAGAAAAGAGGAGGTACATAGAAGAGATTCTCTGTTATATTGTGGGCTTTTTTTTTTTTTTTTTGCCAAGTATTGTCATCTTTACCTTTGCAATATCTCACATTTATGTCCAATTCTCTATACTCATACAGCCTTAATCTTAGTTCAACCTCTCATCATCTCTGTTAGATGTGCTACTTTCTAACATGTTGCGCTGTCCTCAAGTCTCTTGTCTACTCCACTGCCAATCAACTTTTCCAAAGCATATGTATGGCTATTTCACCCTCCTATGCAGGGAACTCTAGTACTTCCATATTACCTCAAGGGTCAGATATAATATTCTTTTTGGCAATCAAAGATCTTAATTTCCTTATTCCTTCATAAATTTCAGTCTTCCTGCACCACAATGTCCTCTACCCACTTTATGATCCAACTTCTATGGTCTATTTGCTATTCCTCAAAACAATACTCCTTATCTCATTTCCGTGTTTCTGTACTATCTCACATGCCTCTCATGTTCTTTGCCTTCAATTGTGTCTACCAATTTTCTTGGCTTCCTTCAAGTATCAGATTAAAGAGTACCCTTTGTAAGAGAGCTTCCTTAGTCCCTTCATCTGACAATGTCCTCCCCTTCCAGATCACCTTCATATATCTTATGCTGACATACTTATTTATATGTTGTCTCCCCCATTACAAAATGAACTCCTTGAGGGCACTGACTGATTTTCTTTGTATACCTAGATCTTAGCGTTTTATTTAGAACAAAGTGTTCCACAAATACTTATTGACTGATTGGCTGACTGATACTAACATTAGAGTAGTAGTAGCAACATTGCTCTGCTTGAGTATAGCACCTTCTGAACTTCTACTCTCTCCATGTAGAATTGACACCTCTTTTTTTCTTTTTTTGTTCCTTTTCCTTCATTCTTTCTTTTTCCTTCCTTCTTTCCTTCCTTCCTTTTTTTATTTTTCCTTCCTTCTTTCCTTCCTTCATTCCTCCTCTCTCTCTTTCTTTCTTTCTCTTTCTTTTTGCCTTACTAACACTGCTCACTCATTTCTTCAACTGGATTTAATACTAAGACATATAAATTAATCTTGTCAAGAGTACAAATATTCCCAGCAGTATTTGTTGCAAGATACTTATCTTCCTCTTCACCCACTTCTCCATTACTTCTATGAGATTCCCTTCATGTTTCTATTAGATTGTTCTGTTGGCTATATCCAAGTCCACTTATTCCCTTTGATCTAACCTTAGTTTCTCACTACTTCAAACACTGGGTGTGCGTGGGAATGAGGGGGATTGAAAGATCCTCTTCCAACTTTCCTCTTCAATACTGCTCTATCATTAAGTGGATGCACCCACAACTCACCTTTTATGTTCCCTGTTACTTCTGGTAGAGTTGTGTTTGGGGCCAACAATTTCAAAAATAATTTGGCATTGTGTGAGACAAATCACTAAATCAATTCCTCTTTTTATCCACTGATATTACCACTGAGTTTATAATTCAAGGAGGATGACAGACAAAAATGTCATATCTGCCAAAATATTCCTAGCCAAAATATTTATAATTGCAAAACAAAATCTGAAAACAAATCATACATTCAAAGAGTGGGAGAAAACTCAACAAGGTAGGGAGCAGTGTGGAACAATGGAAATTATACTGGTTTTGGAGTCAAAGGATGTGAATTCAGATCTTACCTGTCTTGCTTACCACTTCTAAGATCTTAGACATATTATTTAACTTCCCTAGGACTCAGCTACCTCATCTGGAAGCCAGGTGTTTTGAGTATATAACCTCTGATGTTCTTTCTTGTTCTAGATTTAGGATTCTGTGACCCTATAAATGTAATAGTGGTATTGATGGTGTTAAAAATGGCATTATGATATTAGGAAAAATGAAAATGAACAATTCAGGAAAATAAAGGGAACTGATTCAGATGGAAGAAAGCATACCTGAAGAATAATGTATACCTCTACAATAATGTAAGTGAAGACCACAGCAAAACACAACAAAAGCCATGTCAAGTATAATGTACAACCGTGATCCCACTTTAATAATGTTAGTGGTACATCTTTCTTTTCTGTTAACATTTGGAAAATTATGGGGAAAATTTTTATTTTGTGAAATACAAAAAGGAAAAAAAGCATCGTTCTTAATCATCATATTAGGCAGTTTTGCTTTCCATTTTTTAAAAGAAGGGTTACCAAGTAACTGATATTTTAAAATATTACATATTAATAAAAAAAGATAATCAGAACAACTTTAAGGATAGAGAAAAAAACAAAGGGGTTGGTTATCAATGAGGAGAAGGGGATGGGGTAATTATATAACACCTACTATATACCGGGTATTGTGCTGAGTGTTTTGCAAATATTATCTCATATAATCCTCACAACAACCCTGTGAGGTGGGTACTGTTATTATCTCTATTGATATCTGAGGAAACTGAGGCAGAGGCTGGTAGAATGAAAGTACCCAAAGTCAGATTAGAATTCCCCAGGCCCAGAACTCTATTCGTTCACTGTGTACCACCCCACTGCATGCAAACGATGTGTGTGGACACTGGTTAAAAAATAAAATGTCTGTGTAGGGGAGAGTAACAAGTTAAGAACCTGATTAAAATTCATCATCCCAGTTTAGGGGGAAGCAGATAGCTAATTGAAGGGGCAGGAGGAAGGTAGAGAGGTGTTCCTAGTGCCAAATTTTTTCAGTAGATTACTCTGATCGCTTATTGCTTCTATCACTTATCCTTTAATCTCATCATTTAGGATTTTTGTTGTTGTTGTTCAGTTGTTTCAGTCATGTCTGACTCTTCATGACCTCATTTGGGGTTTTCTTGGCAAAGATAGTGAAGTGGTTTGCCATTTTCTTCTCCAGCCCATTTTACAGATGAGGAAACTGAGGCAAGCAGGGTTAAGTGACTTGCCCAGGGTCATATAGCTAGAAAGTATCTGAGGTCAGATTTGAACTCAGCAAAATGAGTCATTCTGACTTTGAGCCTGGCACTCTATTCATGGAACCCTTAACTGTCCTATAATTTAGGATATTGTTGCCTATTACCTATTTAGTCTATATTTCTTTTGTGTATTTGCTTTTTTTCTATTGTATTAATGTTAGTAAAATGTTATTTTTGGCCTAATTCATAACAAATTATTGTAAAAGTATCATGATACTTAAAAGTAAGTATCACCTCCGATATTCCCATTAATGGTATCTTAATAGGTCTAGAAAGTCTATTTTCCCATAAAATTCTGTCCAAAATTTTCCTTCATGTTTGCTTTCTGTTATATTTATCAGATACTTAAAGCAGAATGTTTATGTTACATAATTATTGTTAGCAGGGTCTTTCATGTTTTAGATCTTCATTAAAGAGTCTAGATAACAGTGATCTCGTATATGTGTATATATACATATGTACATATGTGTACATATGCATATATATACATAAAACACACACATATATAATTTTTATTTTAGAAGTTTTTAAGCAATTTTTCACTCTACACCTTGGATCTTTAGTATCCCTTAGAGAAAATGAATTAGTCAGAGGAAATTATTTCAAAGGTTCTTTGTTTATATGACCTTCTTATCTTATTCTACCTCCTCACTCTTTGCCTTATTTAGATATTTCCTAATGATACTCATAGACTTCACTCATTAATGTATATTTTTATATTAATGTCACTCAGTGTAAATAAAATGTCTACATGATTCCAAATCCTTGAAATTCAGTTTGCTCATCTGTAACACAATGGAACCCGATAAAATGACTTCGAAGGTCTTTTCCAGCTTTAAATCTATCTTTCTAAATTTGCTTTTTTAAAGGAAGTTCAAATTCAGAGATTTTGCTTTCTAATCCATGGGGCCATTAGACAGTCTTTATCCAGCCTATAACTTAGGTTGAGGTTTCTTCCAAAACCTTTCCATCTTACAACCCCTTTGTTCAAATAAATGTTACTTCCAGGAAATATTAATTGGATTCTCTTACTACTGTCCCCCGACTCTTTTCCATACTTGTATTTGATACATTTTCATGAGCTTCACTCATGAATGTCTACTCAAAAATCTTCAAATAAGTGGAGATTTCTAAAAAATGACCTCCTCCTTAAAGCACATAAATATAGATTTATGCTTATTGTTACAGTTTCTTTTGCTCAATGAATTTGCATGTCAAATGGCCAGCTTACCTCTAGCTTCTAAGAATTCAAATTCTTCTCTTTTGATGAAAATCCATATTCTAGTTAAACCCAGCTTTTGGGGATATATTATTTTGATGTGAAAATGGATTTCCTTTGATTTTCAGAATGTCATATTATAACCTGTTCTCTCATTTCTTGTGGACAAGGGAGAGTCAATTATGATTTGTACTGTTTTCTTTTGATATACGAGGGCTTGTCCCCACTGCTTACAAAAGTATTTCTTTAATATGGAAGCTCTGTGACTTGGAGATAATGTTTATGGGTAAGTAGAACTTTGGTTTCCTCTTTGCCAACTTTGTTTGGATTCTACTGATTCTTCCTCTCTGTTTCAAAGATTTCTATAAAAATTTGTATGATTTCCTGAAATATGGTATTCAGGGTTTTTTGTTCAGCATATTTGGGGGGAGGTGGAATAATCATTTTTAGATCACTTCAGTACATCCTCTCTTCAGAGTCAATCACTTTGGTTTGTAGAAATCACAAGTAGTCTTCCAGTTTTCCTTTTTTTGGTTTTTCCCCTGACAACTTTTCTTCTATCTCTGTACTTTTAAGTTTCCAATTTTACTAATCTCTTTTTTAAATTATTTCCTGAGTAAGTGATATTTCCTACCATTCTCTTCATCAATGTTATTGTCTACATTTTTATATTTTTCTTTGAGAACTCTATTTTTTTCTAATTTTTCTTCTGTCTTCTTCCTAAAATAGCATTTATTCAGCACTTATTATGTGCCAGGCACCATGCTAAGTACTGGGGTTACCAATCCAATTAAAAATAATATAGTACTTACCTCCAAGGTGTTTACATTCTAGTGGCAGATCACAGGCCATAAAAGGGGAGCCAAATAGCAGAGAAGGTTGGAGAGGAATCCAGGAAGGGACATTGTGACTAAGACTAAAGAAAAAGGGATGGCTGACCTTGGGCTCAAAATGGAGGTTCAAGGAAGAACTCACAAATGATAAAAGGGGCCTGCAGGAGCACGGAGAGGAGGAACCTAAGACATGATTTTCATGACCTGACCATGTCACCTGTCAATTCAATAAACTCCAATGGCTCCCTATTACCTCCAAATATAAAAATCCCTTCTTTGATTTTTAAAGCATTTCTTCACCTGTGCCTTTTCCATCTTTTCATTCTTCTTACATACCACACCCCCTTCATGTGATGTGACACTGACTGCTGTGCTCTGCCTCATACATGACATTCCATCTCCCATCTTCATACATTTCCAGTGGCTACTGCCATTCCTAGAATTCTGTTTTCTCCTTGTCTCTATCTCCTGGATTCTCTGGCATTCTTCCTGTCCCAACTAAAATCCCACTTTCTTCAGAGAGTCTTTCCTGGAATGTCTTAGCTCCATGATTGTCTCCAATTTATCCTGTATGTAGCTTGTTCGTACATAGTTTCCATGTTGTTTCCCTATTAGAATATGAGCTCCTTGAGAACAGGGACTGCCTCATCTCTTTCTATTTCCTGCACTTAGCACAGTGCTCAACACAGTAGGTCCTTATGAAATGATTACTGACTTCACTTTCTTGAAACAGTCATGGCATAGTGGCATTAGCTGACCTACTTCATTTGGATTCCACAAATACCATTTCCCAAAAATCATGTACCTACCGCAGAGGACCCTTTGGTAGCCACTCTCTCATCTTTTCAACTTTCTTTTGAATATTGGTTTTACCTGTTAGATTATAAACTCCTAGGGGGTAGGGATGATTTTTCTTTTTCTTATTTATATCCTCAGTACTTAGCATGGTGCCTGGCACAGAGTAGGTGCTTATTAAATGCTTATTGATTGATTGACTAGAAAACTGATTTTTGAGTCAGGGAGAACTGACTTCAATGGGTAGGCTGATGCCTCTTAGATAGGTGACACTGGGAAAGGTATCTAGCCTCTAAATGCCCCAGGAAACTTTCTGACCATAAATGCTACATTAGGTGCCTATCTGTATCAATGGAGAGAATTTCCTTAAAAGAAGTTCACCACTTGGATGAAATATGAGAATTAGTCCAACTCTTTCTTTAATTCTGCTATTGCTCTGTAAACCACTGTGGAGGTGTTATTATCATTTCATTATCATTTTGGGAAGGAGCATACTCTAATTTTTGTTATTACAGTATTATCCCTCTCTTCTGGGAATTTTGCCTCCCTTCATTTAACCCCATGATATGCATTCATTATACTTAGACCTCTTTTACGTGTTCATTCATTTTTTCAATCTTTTTTCTAGACTTTTTCCCCCTAAAGTTTTTACTTATGATAAATTCTTTCTTTTCACCTCTTTTTGGGCGGGGGATGGCAATTATTTTTCTTTGTTTGGTGGATTTCTTGCTTTTTAATTTTTTTGTTTTGAGGTGATGAGTGGGGAACTTGGCTCATACACAGCTTCTCACTTAATCATCTTTCAGCAAGTCCTCCCAGTCCACAGTTCCTGCTTTGCATTGTTTCATTTTTTTTAATGTCTATAAAGAACTTCAGAAGGGGAGAAAGGTAATATCATCCTCAAACCTATTGTCCAAGGCTGATGCTTTCTGCCCCAATGCTTCAACTGGGATAGTTTCCTTAGCATTCAGTTTCAGAGTAACACACGCAATTTGACTTATCAAAATAAATCTCTACATGCCATGGAACAAATGTGTTTCTTAATAGCAGAAGAATCTCTGTTCTGCAAATGATTTCCTGAAAACACTTGTGATTTGGTACATTGAAGGGAAAGTTTCCCACCAAACTTATCCAAACCCCATTTTTGAATTGGCCACCTGATTGGTTTCCAGTAGATCATATAAAAATGATGAAGAGAGTGATAGAGTGAAAGCAAAGGCTAACAGCCATTAAGCCACATACCTCCACCTCCACACCTGGTTTCAAAATGAAGAATCATATACATGTTATGAATTAGCACTGAAGATAGGACAATGTAAAAGCCTATACTTGGCTGCCAGCAAAGGCTTCTCTTCTACACCTGTTCCTATTATATTTCCTCTTTCATACCATTTCTGTGATTATGTATATGTATTTTCTATAATCAAGTACTAGGAAGAAAGAAAAAGAGCTTCAGGCCAAATAACAGAGTATGATTGAAAAAAGGCTTGTCTCATGAAGAAATGGTTTAAATTAAATGTTTCTGTTGTCTGGAGTTATTCAAACAAAAATGACTGGGATGGAGCTGAGTGCTACAACCAAAGTTCAAATTAGGAATGTAAGAAATACAAATCTCATGCCTGTGGTTACTTTTCCTGTCATTGTATGTTATGAATTTCTAAAATTGAAACCATGGGACTTATACCATAAAAACTAGTGGCTAGAAATTTGACTCTAGGAAAATTGTTAACTGCTACAGTTGATGGTGTTTTCCCCAGAGGTGATACTTATGTCATAATGAAAATAGAGTGAAAGACCTGTAAATGTCATCAGAGGCAGATAAAAGCCATATATTTACACTGGTGAATGAGTTGTTTTGCTTCTTCCATATAACATTTCAAATAAATTCATTTTCAATCATGACTTACTCTAAACTCAAAGTGATTTTCACATGAGTATTTTTCCTTGAGGTAATTATGTTAAAAACAAATGCTAACACATTACAGTCTTCTTTTGCTTATTCACCTGTGAATTACCCACTTTGTTGATTATTCACAGAAAATGTTAAATCCTCAACTGACTTTACTTGATACCTAACAGGATTGGGGTGGATTCAGGCTCTCTTCTCTTCTGTTCTTCTTATTTGATTTTACTTATTTCAGTTTTGAATTCATTGTGTTGATCCCTTCAGCTTTTCATCACAGTCATTTCTACGCAAAAGCGTCTTCTTCCACCTCTCTGCAGTGAACTCTTCCTTGCAGCAAAGAAAAGCAATTATGCAAGAAGACCTGATATAGGGGATGAAACTGACAACATTTTGCCCTAGTAGTCATCAGCCTCTCTGACAGAACAATAGAGGTGTATTTTATTATTGTCCTCTGAAACTACCATTGATTTTTCATTTTTTCAGAGTTAAGCTTTCTTCTCATTTACATTGTTGTAGTTAATCTTTGTGCATATATGTATATGGGTATATAGATTATACTCTTCCCCCCATCGGTACATATACATTTCCCCACATTTCTGTGAATTCCTCATATTCATGTTTTCTTAAGGGACAATGATGTTCTGTTGTAACAAAACTCATTCATATGCCAGACATTTTTCTATTCCATTTTGATGGGCATTTATCTTTTTTACATATTTTATTATTGTAAGGGGAACTTCTATGCATACTCTGGTATATGTTGAACTCTTTTGGTTTTGTCTTTTACTTCTTTAGTGGTATAGATCTAGGACAATTACTATGTTAAAAGTTATGGACAGTTTGCTTTTTCATTCCAGAATTATAGAAACATAAACTGATACCCAGTGTTGTAAAACTGAATTCACAGCTCCACCAACAACGTGTTACCGTGACTGCATTTCCATATTCTCTCTGGCATTGGCTATTCTTGCTTTCTTTTTAAATTGTGTTTGTCAATTATCAGGTTAACATTGAGATAATATTTACAAGTAAAAGCTCAGTATTCCTTTAATTTGAATTTTTTTCTGATTTGAAGCATGCTTTCATGTGAAAATAATTTGTAATTCATCTTTTGAAAACTATTCATATCAATTTAGCCATTTTTTCTTATGTTATCCTTTGGAATTATGCACTTTTGGCAATTCTTGGTATATCTTGACTATTTTACTTTTATCAGTGGTATTTGGAAAGGTGACTAGATGTCATTTTAGGTAGAATATTAGAACTCAGTCACAAAGACGAGTTCAAATAGGGTCCCAGACACTTACTAACTGTGATCTAGGCATGTCATCTAATATATATCATTATATACATTAATAAGCCTCATTATACATACATATACATATACATAAGCCTTATTTTTTCCCATGATAAAATGGAAGATAATAATAGTACCTACCTCCCAAGATTGTTTTGAGGATTAAAAGATAATATTTATAAAGCTCTTAGAATACTGCATGACATTTAGTAGGTGCTTGATAAATGCTGTTTCTTTCCTTACTTCAAATACTATTTCCCATCTAACAGTTTTCACATGATTTTATCTTAATTTTATTTGTTCAAAAGCTTTTTAATGGGATATATTGTCTCTTAAAATAGTTTCTGTTGTTTAAGAATCTTGTCTCCTAGCCATAGTTGTAAATGGCTCTTCTCATTGTCTTCTACATTTTTTCTGATGTGACTTTTTGTGTCCAGGTCTAGATCCAGATGGCACAATGGACAGAGTGCCAGGCCTGGAGTCAGGAAGATCTGAATACAAATCTGACTTCAGATACTTACTAACTGTGTGATCCTGGGAAAGTAACTTAACCCTGATTGCCTCATCTGTATAATAAACTGGAGAAGGAATAGCAAACACTCTGGCGTCTTTGCCAAGAATACCTCAAATGGGGTCATGAAGAGTTGAACATGACTAAAAAATAACTGAACAGCAACAAAACACAGGCAAAACATTTTTCAAATCTTAAAGCACTATATAGATGACAGCTATTCCTACAATTCTTTACAAAATGGTTTAAACGCAAATTTGCTGAACTACTTTCTAGTTTTCCTAGCAGTTTATGTCAAAGAGGGAATTCTTCCCTGAAGAGTTTGTATTTCTGGGTTTTTCAATGAGACTCTTATTTTGTAATTGCTTCTACTTCTTGCTTATCTAGTCCACCATTTCATTGATGAGCTTTTATGCTGTTTTGTTTTAATCTGCACATAATATCATCGGTGACTACTACTTTGGAATATAAGGTATTGTAATGACATACCCCCTTTATTCATATAATTTTTATCATTTTTCTGGAGATTCTAAATTTTTTTCTTCCTTCAAATGAGCTTATTATTCTTCATCTGGCTCTATAACTTTCTTGAAAATTTGGTATAGACTATATCTAAAAATTAATTTAGGTAATATCATCACTCTTATTTGTCATGCTCTAGTCAGCGGCAGTAAAAAAAAAATCTCTTATTTCAATCATCTTTATTTCTGTAAGGCTGATTTTGGAATTTTATTTCTATAAATCTTAGGTGCGTCTTACTAAGTCCCATACATTCATTTTTGTAATTATTTTAATGAAATATTTTTGTTATCATTTCTCCCTATTTTCCTTCTTTTTTTTCAGCAGTGTATAAGAATGCTGATGATTTTTGTAGACTTGTTTTATTTATTGTTCATTCTTCAGTTTGTCCAATTCTTCCTGAGACCATTTTGGGGGATTTTCTCGACAAAAACACTTCAATGGTTTGCCATTTTCTTCTCCAGCTCATTTTACAGATGAGAAAACTGAGGCAAATCAGGGTTAAGTGACTTGCCCAGGATCACACATTTAGTAAGTATATGAGGCCAGATTTGAATTCAGGAAGATGAGTCATCCTAACTCTGGGCCTGGCACTCTACGCACTGCATCACTTAGCTTCCCTATCTATTTTGTAGCTAGACACTTTATCTAAACTATTATCTAAATTATTTTCTTTGCCCTTCTATTTATTTTATATCCCACTTTCCTATAATGACAATTGCTCAGAAGATGCCGATGAGTTTAATTTTAGTCTAAGACAACAGTATCTTGCATGTATCAGTTGCTCAATATATTTGTTGGATAAATGAATGAAAATTATACCAAGTCAAATATAAACATTTCCAGATTCTCTGTATCACGATTCTCCTACAGAAATATAAATAATTAAAAGTTGTCAAAACTATTTTTAAAAAGACCACCCAGTATTCCAGAATTATTAATTATCTTCCAGTACCCAAGGAATTATAGCAAGTTTATTTTTAAGATAAATTCTGCTGTAGACTAGTGTTTTGTATATATGTCTAAGATGTGATGTCTCTACAGAATGAATGGGGGCAGTGGGCAGGAATTCTTAACAAAGTTGTAAAATGAGAAAGCTAGAAAATTATTCGTAGTATGATTTTATTACTTTAATGGAAATGTAAATTCCCAAAATCTTAGATGAACTCTAATTTCAACAAATATTTAAATATACAGTTATGTGCCAGTTAATGTGTTAGGCTGTGGCCTTATAGGACAATGGGGCCATCTGTGACCTTAAGAAATTTACATTCTGTTGTGGGAGACATCATCTACATATATAAGTAAATACAAAATATAGGCAAAGTGTAGAGGGTAGTGGTGGTGGAGGGCACCAGGGAAAATCTCATGTAAGGGGAAACACTTTAGTTGAGCATTGAAGTAGGCTAGAGATTCTAAGTTGAAATGTGGAAAAGAGTGAATTCTGGTAAAGGGATAGTCCAGAGACAGACAAATAGGAGAAAGAATGTTATATACAAGGAACAAATAGGCCAATGTATTGGAAAGCAGAATGTGGAAAAGGGAATGGTGTGCAATAAGATTGGAACTGGATTTTGAAGAGCTTTAAATTTTTTTTAAAAGAGTTTATATTTTATCTGAGAGATGAAAAAGAACCAATGTAATTTTTTGAGCATAGGAATGATATAATCAGAGTTGTGTTCTAGAAATGTCTCTTTAGTATTTGTGTGGAAGATGGACGAGGAGCAGAGTGTTGAGGTAGTGAAACCAATAGTAAAGTTATTGTAATTGTACATCTGGAAGGTGAAAATGGTTTGAACTAATGTAGTCACCTTGTGTGTGGAGAAAAGGGACATAATGGGAAGGTTAACTTGACTAGAGTTGGTATCTGATTGGACATGAAGGAGTAAGGAATAGTGAAGAGTTGACGATGACTCTAAGGTTGAGAAGATGGATTCTTTAGAGAAGTAGGGAAGCTAGTAAGATAGCTGAATATGAGGACTGGAGCTTAGAAATCATGAGTTCTGTTTTGAGCATGTTAAATTTGACATTTATGGGACCGCTGTAGTATCCTTTTTTTTAAGTTTCCTTGCCTGCCTAATGATCCATCACATAGGAATAGTATAGACTAATATATGTAGCATTAAGGCAATCCATGTATAAACTCTTCTATGTGGTTTCATATTGGAAATATCAAGCAACAGTTGGTGATATAGGATTGGAGTTCACATAGATTGGGTCTGGATATACTGGTCTGGGAAAAATTTACCACATCATTTTAATTGAACTCAAATGGGCTGGTGAGATCACTGAGACTGAGGGTGTATAGAGAGAAGACAAGAGGACCATGACTCAAATGCCTTGCAAAGACAAATTAAAGTGTTTTTAAAAATCTGCCACATTGTGGCTTCCATTAGCACAAGTAATCAAATGTGAACTATAAATAATCGAAACCTCAATTTAACATTTAATTTATAGTCAAATAACTATATTTTACCTTTAGTTCTGGTGCATTTTCCACAATTTTAATGAATAAGAACCAGTTTTTGGGTAATATCTGCATCAATGAAAACTAAGAAATTCATTGAGATTGTTAATAATAATTTGGTCTAAATATTTTGCTTTTAATTAAAATTATGAAAAGCATAGTTGCACACTGCTCAAATTTTGATGTAGGAACTGTTAATATTTTCATAATATAATCCTTTTTGCTCAGTTATATGGTTTCACTTAATGATTATTATTCATAAAACTACCCCATGCAGAATTCTAAATCATTAATTCAATACATAAACATATATATTAATACCTGATATCTTCAGTATAAAACTCAGGGTTAGAGGAGAAAAAACCATATGCTTGAAAATATAACTCAAGATTAAGCAAGGAAAGCACAAAGTTTGTATGTTCCATAGAAGTCTCCCCCCTCTCCTTAGAGGATTGTGCTCCTATTCACTTTTAGTTTCCTGTGTTTTTCTTCTGATCTTCCTCACTGAAATGAGACACCCCAATATATGTAGCACTATAATAAACCCTGTATAAATTATTCTAGCTAGCATTAAGTCTTAACCCTAGTGAGAACAGTTGATGTCTTTATTCAGTGTGACAAAAGGGAAACCCTGAGGACCCTTAGGCTAATAAGAAAAGAAAACTTCTCTTAGCTCCTCCCAGATTATCTGGTCTTCTTCAAGTTTCAGACTATAGATCCCCCTACCTTCTCACAAAGTAAACTTCTCTTCTTGCATTCGAGACACATATGATCTGGCACCACATCTTATTGACTTGTAGGGGACCAGAATATTGAATAGGAATCCTTCAAGCATAATTGAATAAATACCCCATGAGAACTCCATTAGAAAATCTTCCTGGAAAAGGTTTTTTTTCCCTTCTTCAGGGAATTACTTATTAAAATTACCTTTTAAAAAAAACCATCAGTGAAAGGCATGTGTTGTGGCTAACATTTTCTTATTATGCATTGTCCCCCCTTCCCAATTAACCTAACTATTGAAACGTTTGAGTGAATGAACAAGGATTTCTAAGCCTTCTTCTTTTTCACACATGGAATTCTCAATTGTCTTTCTCCCCTTTAACACAATCATTTGAGGGAAAAGCTTTCAATTATCTCTGTCCTCTCTAACACAATACTTTGTAGGAGACCCTTTCAATTATTTTTCTCACCTCTAAGACAATCATTCTAAGGAGGGGCTCTCAAGTTCTGTCACTCCATAGAAAAGGGACTGCTACATCATTTAAAAGTCCAAAGTGTTCCATCTCATTAAGAATCAAACAGGAATACTTGTTGGCAAGTAAAAATGTATGTCTGCATTACCCTCACTTGTATAAATCAGTATGGGTGCTTGCTCTTTCCTTTGTTCAGGAGATCTCTTTGCTTTTCTGCTAGAAACAAGTCTATAGGATTCTTTGCTTAGAGATATGTTTTACTAGAGGCCATTAAAGATAAATAGATTCCCTGCTAAGTACTGTACCAATTAATTTCTTATATGTCCCTTGTATGCCTGCAGCTGTAAGATTTGTATAACTTTATTGAGGAAAGCAGATTTATTAGAATAAGTAAATACACATATGTTTATAAACATACATACACATATGCATGGGTTTCTTTGTACTCTGGTTTTGTTGAAAGGCTTTATTGTTCTCTTGCTCGTTAACCTAGCACTCCAAAGACCTAGGGGTCTCACTACCCTCAATGTCTACTAAAGCTGTGAACCCATAGATAAAGCACCCATCTGAAAAATCCCCCTGGAATTCTAAGCCTTTGGGCAGTTAAGAATGTCTCTTTATAAACCTAGGTCCAATAGTTGGGAAAGCAATTACAAAGGTAATTTTTTTAAGTTTGCCCGCTGGATCTATGGTTTTCATGTGTTGTACTTCACTTATAGATATGCTATAAGGGGAAGTCAAAATGGAACTAAAGATAGAAAGAGAAGCTGAACAAGACCAAGTACAAACAGGCAAAATTTATGCTGGAAGTGCTGCAATTTTGAAAACATTGAAGGATCCATTCATAAGGCATTTGAGAGAAGGAATGATCTTAAACACCTGGGGTAAAAAGCCATACTATTACTTCAAAAACAATGCTTTGAAAGGATGTCTGTAATAATGATACATATGCCTCTTAAAAAATCTCTAAATAGTCCACATGAATATGCTTTTTACATGTATGGAGGAACTAGGCTCAAGTCCCTCCTTAGACACTTACTTGATGAATGACCTTGGACATGCATTTAAACTCTTTGTGCTTCAGTTTCTTTATACGTAAAATTAGGGTATTGAACTCAGGGACTTCTAAGGTATATAACTATACAACTCTCTCTCTCTCTCTCTCTCTCTCTCTCTCTCTCTTTCTCTCTGTATATATATATATAATACTTAAAAATTATAGGATGAAACAGGCAAGATTCCACAGCTCACTGTTCTTTTGTAGTCACAAAATTGACTGAAAAGTATTGAGAATACAAGATCCCTATTTATTAATTATAAAAGGCATTTCACTTGAAAGAAAAAAAAATACTTTCTTAAAGCCTCTCCTAAACAAAAATATCTTCCATGCATATTTTAGAATCTTACAAAATTACTTGATAGATAGAACCGGAGAACCGGAGAGAAAACTTTCTTCTACATCTCTAATAATCAATATCAAAAGAGGACTTAAAAAAGATGTATATTATACAAAGGGCATCCTGTGGAGAGTCACTCCAAATGGAAGTATTCTGCAAAAATGATGAGGTTTTCCCAATGCTATTATTTTCAGATGACTCTATATATTATCTACATCAAGGTCCAGGATACCTACAATCCTCTTTGGGGTATAGAATGTTCAGGAAAGACTAATACCTCGGGTATGAGGGCTATCAAGCCCATTCCAGGGCTGCTTTTCACCTTTGGTGTCCATTTGATTTGCTCAGTTGTCACCTTTGGCTCTAAGAAGACGTAGAATGAGCAACAACCACACCCCAGTAAACTGTTTAGGGTCAGGGGTGAGGAACCTGCATCCTGGAGGCCACATATGGCTCTCTAGGTACTCAAGTGTAGCCCTTTGACTGAATCCAAACTTCACAGAATAAATCCCCTTAATAAAAGAATTTGTTCTGTAAAACTTGGATTCAGTCAAAAAGTTGCACCCAAGGACCTAGAAGGCCACATGTGACCTCCAGGCCACAGGTTCTCCACCCCTGGTTTAGGCAGACAGTCTAAACCAGTGGTTTTAAACTCATAGGTGAATTAGTGAGATATCTTACAAGCATATGACAATTCCCTGGCATAATTGGCAGATATTTACAATTTGTTCCAATGGGCCAGGAAAGCAGAAGGAGCAGGGTCTCTGAAGTGCTTAGAGCTTGATTAGACATCAAAGATGCCAAGGTCATTCCCTGCATTTTGAGCCATCAACAGTCATCTTGAATTTTGTCTTGTCGCTGGATTTCAATGACTAGGAGAGAGAAGCCAATGGCTTTGTGTACCTCTGCCTCACTTAAATTAAACTTATGCGTGAGTCAAAAGCCATCACTCACATCATTTTACTATATTAACTTACCTCAAAATTCTATGGTGACAAGCACAGGTGGAAAGTAGCAGGTGTAAACACCCGAGGAGCTATAGTTACAACCCTATACACAGGAAACCCAGCCTTAGCCATATGATCAGTTTGTCATTGAACTAAATGCGAATATGTCACATCCCCCTGGTTACCTGAACAACTTTTTTTATGAACTACACTTCTCACCTCCTGGTGTGAGAAAGGGGCTATAAAAGTGCCCTAAAAATTGTCTGCTTTACCCTCCCTAGCCTGGTTGCTGCAGCAGGTGGTAAGCCCACCTTGCAGTCATAACACAAAAATAAAATGTACAATAACTTTTGTGAAGATGCCGCTCATCACTGGTATATGTAATGTACACATGCTTATAGAAAACAAGAAATTCAGTAGACCTGAAAGACAAACAGTTATTGTGAGAGAACTCAGTAGGTATTGCATCCAAAAAGCAACCTTGAAGGAACCGAGACTGGCAAATAATGACCAGCTAGCTGAAGTTGCAACTCGATAGATGTTTTTTTCTAGAGTAGCCACAGTGATGGAGTGTGCTATATAGGTAGCATAGGTTTTAAAATTAAAACTAATCTAGTCAACCAGCTTGTATGCCTCTCAAAAAGAGTGAACAACAGACTAATGACAACACAATTGCCATTTGCAGGAAAGTACCACACCACCAACATTAGTGTCTATGCTCCCACCATGATGAACCCTGATGAAGTCAAAGAAAAATATTGTGAACACCTGAGCACCCTTATCAACAATGTTCTCAAAGCAGGCAAACTTATAAATCTGGATGATTTTGATGCTAGAACAGGCACATACCATCAGATATGGCAGGGAGTCTTTGAGAGGAATGAAATTGGAAGCAGCCACAGCAATAGTTACTTATTACTGAAGACTTTTGCATCTCATGGCTTTCTCATCACAACACTGTCTTCCATTTAAACACAATAAAACTTTGTGGATGCACTCTCATAGCAAACATTGGCATTTAATAGACTATGTAATTGTAAGGAGAAGAGACAGACAGCATGTGAGAGTGAAAGTGATCATAGATTTACTTTCTCCAACCTAAAACATTTGCATTCAAAAAAAAAACAGCAGCCTCAAGCAAAGCAATTACCAGAAGACAATGTCCACAGATTAGACTGCTTCTCCTTGGATGAAAAATATGTTGCTAACCTGGAGAAAAAACTGAGCCAACACACGTTTGGAAACAGTGGAACAGAAAAGGAGTGGGAAGCTTTTAGAGATATGGTACAGCACCACATTTACTCATTTATGTCAGAACGCTTGCAAATATCAAGATTGGTTTGATGGAAATGATGAGGAAATTCAGAAGCTGCTAAATGAAAAACAAGAACTCCACAGGGTAATAGCTTCTCCATCTCTAAGAAGGTAATTTTTAACCCCATCAAAAGTAAAGTACAAGTGAAGCTCATAGAGATGTAGAATTCTTGGCTCAGAAAGAAGGCAGATGAAAAGAGGCAGGAGTCAAGATGGTGGAGTAAAAGAAGGGACTTCCCTGAACTGTACCCCAAAGCCCTCTAAATACTTCTAGAAAATGACTCTAAATAAATTCTAGAGCTATAGAACCCACAAAATGACAGAGTTAACCAAATCTCTAGCTCAAGACAACCTGCAAAATCAATAGGAAGGGTCTTTTTACACAGGAGAGGGAGAAGGGCATAGTCTGGTGTTGGTCACACCAGTACAGATCAGCCAGAGCGAACCTCAGGAGACTGAATCATTGGCAGCTGTGGCAGTTTCCAGGCTTCTCAACACACAAAACCCAAAAAGGTTGGAGGGAAAACTCTGTGGGACCTAGGTGAAAGAAGAGTGTGGGGTCTGGCCAGTTCTAGCCCCAGCCCCAGGGAGGTGGAGGTGGAGGCAGCATAAGACAGTGGTGCAGTGGCAGCAGAAGCAACAGCAGCAGTAGTGGTGGCAGAAGCTGCTTCCATAACTCTGGGCCCACAAAGGGTGGGAGTTTGAGTGGGTGATACAAAATCCTTGAACCCTGGAACAGTACACCCATCTCCACTAGAAGCAGAGTTTTACCTTGACCAAGAGTTAGAAAGTCAAGTGTTTGACTGGGAAGATGAGTAAATATCATAAAACCCCCCAGACTATAAAATCTTACTTTGGTGACAAGGAAGATCAGGGCATAAAACCAGAGGAGGACAACAGAGACAAAGTTCCTACATCAAAAGTCTCCAAGAGGAATATGAATTGGTCACAGGCCATGGAAGAACTCTTAAAAGATTTTGAATATCAAGAAAGAGAAGTAGAGGAAAAATTGGGACGAGGAATCAGAGTGATATAAGAAAATCATGAAAAACAAATCGGCTGATGCTAAAGGAGAGTCAAAGAATGTTGAAGAAAATAACACTTTAAAAAATAGCAACCCAAATGACAAAAGACATTCAAAAAGCCAATGAGAAGAAGGATGCCCTAAAAAGCAGAATTGGCCAGATGAAAAAGGAGATCCTAAAGCTCACTGAAGGAAACAATTCTTTAAAATTAGAATGGAGCAGATGGAAGTTAATGACTTTATGAAAAATCAAAAAATTGTAAAATAGAACCAAGGGAATGAAAAAATATCAGGCAATGTGAAATATCTCATTGGAAAAACAACTGACCTGGAATATAGGTCCAGGAGAGACAATTTTAAAACTATGGGACTACCTGAAAGCCACAATCAAAAAAGAGTCTACATATCATCTTTCAAGAAATTATCAAAGTAAACTGCCCTGATATTCTAGAACCAGAGGATAAAATAGATATTGAAAGAATTTGCTGATCACCTCCTGAGAGAGAACCCAAAAGGAAAACTACTAGGAATATTTGTAGCCAAATTTCAGAGCTCCTAGGTCAAGGAAAAATATTACAAGCTTCCAGAAAGAAAGAATGTGACTATTGTGGAAATTCAATCAGGATAACACAAGTCTAGCAGCTTCTACATTAAGGGATCAAAGGGCTTGGAACATGATATTCCAGAGGACAAAGAAGCTAGAATTAAAACCAAGAATCACCCATGCAACAAAATTGAGTATAATATTTCAGGGAAAAAATGGTCATTCAATGAAATAGAGGATTTCAAGCATTCTTGATGAAAAGACCAGAGCTGAATAGAAAACAGGACATTCAAACACAAGAATCAAGAGAAACATGAAAAGGTAAACAGGAAAGAAAAATCATAAGTGACTTACTAAAGTTGAACTGTTTACATTTCTACATGGAAAGATAATATTTGTAACTTGACATTTTTTCTCAATATTTGGGTAGTTTGAGGCTTTATATACATATAGTAAGAGGGCATAGTCTGAGTTGAATATGAAGAGATGATATCTAAAACAATAGAATTAAAGGATGAGAGAGGAATATATTGGGAAGAGAAAAGGAGAAATAGAATGTAAGAAAGAGAAAAAAGAAAGAAACAGACAGGAAGGAAGGAAGGAAGGAAGGAAGGAAGGAAGGAAGGAAGGAAGGAAGGAAGGAAGGAAGGAAGGAAGGAAGGAAGTAGTAATTTTGCATTTTGGAGAGCAATCTAGTATTATGTCCAATGAGTTATTCAATTGCCTAGGCCACTGACCCAGCAATACCACAAGGTATGTTTCCTGATATCATTAGGGGAAAAGGAAAACAACTACATTTTCCAAAATGTTTATAAATGGAAGTATGGACAGAATGATTATACATATATGCACATACTTGCATTATATGTCTAGCATTGGGAGGGGAAGAAAAAGAGGGGGAAAAGAGAAAATTGCATGACAATTTTATTATGAATTTAAAAGGAAGAGCAAATCTTATATAAAAGATATGTAGTTTTGTGTACAAGAATATTTTTTTCTATTCTGTTATAGAAATGTGTTTTGTTATTCAGAATCAAATCAATAACTTTTAAAAAATCTAAAAAAGAGTTCAAAACAGAGCAATAAAACTATAAATAGGAATCCCTAATGAAAAACAACATAAAATTTTAAAATCACAAATTAGCAAAAAGTCTGTAGCAATATATTAAAAAATCATAAACTATAAGGATATTTTATTTATACCAATTTTGCATGATTGGTTCAATATTAGGAAACCTACAAACATTGTAGATCATATTAATAATATGAATGTTTATATAATAGATGTAGAAATTTTTCAATGAAATATAATACATATTTTTGTTAAAAAAATAAAAAGTTCAGGATGAGTGACTTTTTAATGATTATTTATTTATTTTTAGTTTTCAACATTCATTTCCACAACACTTTGAGTTCCAAATTTTCTCCCCATCTCTCTCCCCCCACCCCAAAATACCATGCATTCTGATTACCCATTCTCCCAATCTGTCCTCTCTATCACATCCCTCCCTTCCCTTATCCCCATCTTCTCTCTTTTCTTGTAGGGCAAGATAAATTTCTATACCCCATTATCTGTATTTCTTATTTCCCAAAAATGATTCTCAGCAATCATTCCTAAAACTTTGACTTCCAACTTCTCTCCCTTCCTCCCTCCCCACCCACTCCTACTGAGAAGACAAGCAATTCAATATAGGCTATATATGTGTAGTTTTGCAAAAGATTTCCATAATAGTCATGTTGTGTAAGACTAACCATATTTCCCTCCATCCTGTCCTGCCCCCCATTTATTCTATTCTCTCTTTTCACCTTGTCCTTTTCCAAAAGGGTTTACTTCTAATTACACCCTTCTCCCATGTACCCTCCCTTCTATCATCTGCTCACCCTGCTTATCCCCTTCTCCTCTAGTTTCCTGTAGTGTAGTATAAGATAGATTTTCATACCAAATTGAGGGTGCATCTTATTCCCTTCTTAAGCCAGATGTGATGAGAGTAAGCTTCACTTTTTCCCTCTCTCCACCCACCTTTTCCCCTCCTTTGAAAAAAATTTTTCTTTCCTCTTTTATGAGAGATAATTTGCCCCATGCCATCTCTTCCTTTCTTCTCCCAATATATTCCTCTCTTACTCCTTAATTTTATTTTTTTAGATATCATCCCTTCCTATTCAACTCATCCTGTGTTCTATATACATGTATATAATCCCTCTAATTACCCAAATACTGAGGAAAGCTTCAAGAGTTAGAAATATTATCTTTTTTGAAAATTTATTTATTTATTTTTAGTTTTCAGCATTCATTTCCACAAGATTCTGAGTTCCAAATTTTCTCCCCATCTCTCCCCTCCCCCACCTCAAAACTCTGTGCACCCTGATTACCTGTTCCCCAATCTGCTCTCCCTTCTATCACCCCCTCCTTTCCCTTATCCCCATCTTCTTTCTTTTCTTGTAGATCAAGATAGACCCCATTACCTGTATTTCTTATTTCGTAGTTGTATGCAAAAACAATTCTCAAAGTTCATTCCTAAGATTTTGAGTCCCAACTTCTCTCCCTTTGTCACTCCCCACCCATCCCCACTGAGAAGACAAACAATTCAATATAGCCTATATATGTGTAGTTTTGCTAAAAACTTCCATAATAGTCATGTTGTGAAAGACTAATTATATTTCCCTCCATCCTATCCTGTTCCCTATTTATTCTGTTCTGTTTATACCTTGTCCCTCTCCTAAAATGATTACTTCTTATCACTCCCTCCTCCCATTTGCCCTTCCTTCTATCATCCCCTCACCCCACTTATCCCTTTCTCCCCTACTTTCCTGTAGCATAAGATAGATTTGCATATCAAATTTAGTGTTCATGTTATATATATATAATCCCTCCAACTACCCAAAAACTGAGAAAAGTCTCAAGAGTTACAAGTATTATCTTTCCATGTAAGAATTTAAACAGTTCAGCTTTAGCAAGTCCCTTATGATTTCTCTTTCCTTTTTACCTTTTCATGCTTCTCTTGATTCTTGTGTTTGAAAGTCAAATTTTCTGTTCAGTTCTGGTCTTTTCATCAAGAATGATTGAATGTCCTCTATTTCATTGAATGACCATATTTTTCCCCTGAAGCATTGTACTCAGTTTTGCTGGGTAAGTGATTCTTGGTTTTAGTCCTAGTTCCTTTGACTTCTAGAATATCATATTCCAAGTCTTTTAATCCCTTAATGTAGAAGCTGCTAGATCTTGTGTTATCCTGATTGTATTTCCACAATACTCCAATTGTTTCTTTTTAGCTGCTTGCAATATTTTCTCCTTGACTTGGGAACCCTGGAATTTGCTACAATGTTCCTAGGAGTTTCTCTTTTTGCATCTCTTTCAGAAGGTCATCTGTGAATTCTTTCAATATATATTTTGCCCTCTGATTCTAAAATATCAGGGCAGTTTTCCTTGATAATTTCATGAAAAATTATGTCTAGGCTCTTTTTTTGATCATGGCTTTCAGGTAATCCCATAATTTTTCAATTATCTGTCCTGGATGTATTTTCCAGGTCAGTCATTTTTCCAATGAGATATTTTACATTGTCTTCTATTTTTTCATTCTTTTGGTTTTATTTTGTCATTTCTTAATTTTTCATAAAGTCATTAGCATTCATCTGCTCAATTCTAATTTTTAAAAAAACTGTTTTCTTCAGTGAGCTTCTCAACTTCCTTTTCCATTTGGCTAATTGGTTTTTAAAGCATTCTTCTCCTCATTTATTTTTTGGACCTCTTTTGCCAATTGAGTTAGCCTATTTTTAAAGGTGTTATTTTTTTCAGCATTTTTTTTGGTCTCCTTGCATAGCTCTTATTTCTCTTTTCAATTTTTCCCCCACTTCTCTTACTTGATTTTCAAAATCCTTTTTGGGGTCTTCCATGGGCTGATACCATTGCATATTTATTTTGGAAGTTTTGGATGCAGAAGCCTTGACTTTTAGGTCTTCCTCTGATAGTATGCACTGTTCTTCCTCATCTGAAAGGATGGAATAACATACCTGTTCACCAAGAAGGTAGTCTTCTGTATTCTTATTTTTTTCCCCTTTTTTGGGCATTTTCCCTGTCAGTTTCTTGACTTTTGAGTCTTTTGTAAAGAGGATGGTATACTCTGGGGACCTATAAATTCTAAGTTCTTCCAAGGTGGCACAATCAATGGAGAGGAGTTTGCTCCTCTCCTGGCCTGCACTCTCATCTGAGAGCAATCACAATCACTCTTCTGCCTAGGATCTGCTAGTAGGATTTCCTGTCCAGCACTTCCACTAGCTCCATTAGCCTGTGCTCCTCCTCACCCTAGGACAGGCTTTCAGGGCTGAGACCCAGATCAGCTGGTCAATTCCACCAAAGTCTTTAAGACAAAGGCTCCAAAAATGGATGCTGCTGCAGTGGCTGCTGCTAGTGGGGCCAGACTGTGTTCCCTTCTCATGCTGGTGAAAGAGTTTTCTCACTGACATTTGAAGGTGTCTTTGGCATTTGCGGGTTGAGCAATCTGAGAACCACTGCTGCTGGTGGCACTCTGATGCCTGCTCTGGTCTTGTCCCTACCCTGCGGTGTGGCCAAAGTAGGCTGTGCTACACTCTGAGCTCAGTGCCATGCACCTTTTCTGTTGTCCTTCCAGGCTGTCTTGAGCTGGAAATCTCTTTCACTCTGTTGTTTTGTGGCTTCTGCTGCTCTAGAATTTGTTCAGAGCCATTTTTATAAGTATTTTATGGGCTATTGTGGGGAGCTTCTAAAGGTTCCTCCTTCTATCCTACCATCTTGCCTCCTCCCCCACGACCTTTCTATAATATGGTTAACAGTATATATCAAAAACCAAGAACCAACATGATATTTAATGATAATAAATAAGAAACCTTTCAAATAAGAAGAGGTCTATGGTAAAGATCCTCCTGTCCATTCGATAAAGTATTAACTATTTGATAAAATGACAGCTATAGCAGTAAGACTAGAAAAAAACATTGAGATACTAAATGTAAGCAAAGAAGGAATGATATTTCTTTTTTGGCCAGTGATACAGTGATTTACTTGGAGAACTTTAAAAAGTCAACTGAAATTAATTGAAAAATTAATAAATTCAGCAAATTTGAAGATCTGTAATAAATTCAATTATATCATTAGAATTTCTATATAACAAAGCATTAAAGGATTACCTTACAGAGCTGGACAAAGTAATAAAATTCATCTGGAAGGGAAAGGAACAAGAATTTATTAAGCACCTGCTGTGTGTCAGGCACTGTGCTGAGCACCTTACAAATATCTAACTTTTCTCTCATAACAACCCTATGAAGTAAGTACTATTATTATTGCCATTATATAGGTAGGAAGACTAAGGCAGACAGGGTGGTGAGTTCTCCACTGTCACAAAGCAAGTAAGTATCTAAAGGTGGATTTGAACTCATGTCTTCCTGACCCTATCCATTTAGCTGCCTCACTTTTTCTAATAACTTTTTTTCTAAGAAATGTGTTACATTGAAATAGTATTAGTAATGTCATTTTGCCCTTATCCACCTTTCTGTGAAGTTAAGTTCTCACTTCTTGAAAATCAACTGATTACAAGAAAGTCATAAGATGGGAAATTCACAATACTACTCCCCATCCCCCACCTCAATGTCTCCTGATTCTGTGTTTTTTTTCCTAACTCCCTTTAGCTACATATTAAGTGTGTTGAAATCACAGTTCAAGGTCTTTGTTGGTGGCTGAGAACCTTAGTTATGATTTGTTCTTCAGTCACATGCCTTGCTAAATAAATCATCTGGATGAGTTTTGGAATGTTTATTTCTCTATAATAGTTTACAATGTACCAACCAGAATGAATGGTGTGAGCAGTTGTGTGATACCTGTGCCTTCACACCAGAAACTCCATAAACTACTCCAGTAAGATTTCCATTGAGGGAATGCTTGGTAAAAACAATACAAAACAAAACTATTCTCGGACCTCCATGTCCCTTAAATCACATCCAGACATCTACCTGCTTAGAGGTGATTGGTTCCTGATGAGGTACTATGGAGCCCAGGTCTAGTAAGTTGATGGATAATCCCTTATGGAAGCTTTTATTAGTCTGGGAAGAAGGCAAACTTCCCTTTCAGAGGGGATGATTAAGGATAGAGCTCTAAGAATACCTCAATGGAGATACAATGTAATAATAATATATAATATAATGTAATAATAATAATATGTAATATGATATAATAATAGTAATAAGGTTAATAATATAGAACATCATGTAATAGAAATAATATGTAAAATACTGTAAACAAATAGACCATGGCACTTTTAAGAAACTATTTTGTAAGAAAAAATTAGAGAAGGGCAGAAAAAGCTAATGAAACCTCAAAACAGCTCTTTCAGTTGTTGGTTACTTTAAGCAAGCACTTACTCTCTCTGATAACTTTTATTTTTTTTCAGCAATAAATACAATCATGATAAAGAAAATAGCTTTCCTGGTTTGTAGAAATTTATGCCATTATAAACTAATTAGTGACTAAAAATTGTAACTGAAATGTAAAATCTATTTGTGGAGTTTGGCAACTTCTGGAACACATTGATTTTACCTACTAGAGAAAGCAAAACTGAAGCTTTTTTGAAACAATTAAGCAGAATTGTTTAGATAATCTATAAGCAGAGTCACCTAAATGAAATGGGAAGGGACCATGCTTTTGTAAATTCTCAGGAATCCCAAAAGGTAACAACATTACAGTTAATCAGCCTTCTGTAAAAAATGTGCTAATTTGCAAAAGGAAAATGGGGTACAGTGAAGATAAGTTCTTTAGATAGTCTGGGACGAGGTTGGAAAATAAAAACTAGAGGGATTAAGAAGACAGTGAAGATAAAGGAAGTGAGAAATCAGAATGTAAAAGGAAGATTAGTTTTAAAGTTGGTAGGTTTCAATCAAAGTCCACTAGAGGGATAGAAAAAGAAAGGAAGAGAGAAATTTTAAGAAACTAGGATGAGAGGAGAAAATATAGAACCACTAAACAAAACTGAAGTCTGCACTATCACTATGAATGGTGAGTTTGAAAGTAAAAGATTTGGAGTTTTGAAAAGAGGTTTAAGAATGGTTTGAGATAAACGTGTGGATCTTTATCCTATCCTTCACCTTGGGCTTCCTTGGGTTAAAATTAAAGAGCCTCAGGGAAAGGTGAGACTTGCTGAGATGTGTACTTTATCCACCCTCAAAGTATGTGGGTGAGGTTGAGTTAAGAACACAAAAGAAATTAATTGGGTTCATTGGGTGATTTTAAAGAAAAGAAAAAAAAAAGATGTATGGGAAGATGAAAGTCTTTTGAGTCTTTGAAAGAGGACTAACTGAAAACTATTAAAATTTGAGGAGTTGGCAGGTAATGGTCCTTGGGAAAATTGAGATTTTGAATGTTACCATTAATTATTATATATCCCTATTTAATTTGGTTAATTTTTTCCTTCTGAAATCAAATAATAGTCTTATCTCATTTACAGTGATATGTGCTCTCCTATTAGGAGAATTGTGATAAATCAGAACTTCATGCAAAATATGGTTGCTATATGATGTTAAGATAATGTGCTGGGAAAATGCGTGGATCAGGGAAACCAAAGTTCAAATCTTAGAACTGTGTTACCTTAATTTAAACAAGTTACTTCACCTCTGTTTACCATGATTCCCTAATCTGTAAAAGAGAGAATGGATGGTAGCATTCACTTCCTTGGGTTGTTTTGAGAACCAAATGACATAGTAAATGTGATGTGCTTAACACAAGTGCCTGGCACATGATAAGCACTCTCTCTCTTTCTCTCTCTCTCCATATATATATATATATATATATATATATATATATATATATATATATATATATATATAAAACATGTGTGCATGTGCATATAAATGTAAGTCTTTATATTGACCTTGAATAAAATCAGTATAGAATACCAAAATTGATTTTTAAAAATGACTGATTTTCTATGTAAGATAATTTTGAAATGCTTTTGACCAAATTGATGTTATTTGACTGGTAATAAGTTTTGTCTTACATTTTATATATGATATTGTATGTGTTATTATGCTTCCAAGTTTTTTTCTTGTTTTGTGAAATTTGACAAACCATTGTATCAGAAATACTGTTAGAAAATCTGGATGCTGCTAAGTTATGAATTGAGTTGTTAAAATAATGTGTTAAAATGTTTAAAAATGTTAAATATTTAATGGGATATATTTGTTCTAAAATGGATGATATAATAGGGAGTGAGTTTGTAATGTTAATTAGAGTTAATGGTCTTCCCTGCCCATTAATAGTTCTCAGATACATTTTGTTAATTTCTAATAAGGCACTGGGTCATGAGGGTCATGCCCTCTGGCTCTGAAAACTGTATATGTTGAGGTCTGGGAACCATATGAAGTTTGGGATGCTCTGGACCCTAAAATACCAACACGCCAGGTCCTGCCAAATGAATTCAACTCAAGATTTCTTCCAGCCAAATTAAACAAAGTTTATTGAAGATTCACCATATTGGGTGAATTCTTAAGGAGCCTCACCATTTGTGATGCTTGTATTGACAAGTGGGCCAAATAGAATCTCAGCTAGACAGAATCAGAGATGGATTGAATCTGAATACCTTCATGGAGACAAGATGGAATTTATATACAGAAAGTCCATGGGAAAGACCTAGAGGTCTAGTAATCTTAGAGGAGGGTCTAAGGAAGACCTGGATGAGACTGGGGTAACTAGTGATGTAATCAAGGTGGGAAATAGTTGGAGGCAATTGGGAAGTATCAGACAAGGGAGGACTTGGGTGGGAAGCAGATAGGGCAATCCAGAGGCAATAGACAATGGAGGGCCAGGCTAGATTAAGGGTAACAGATTTGAGTATGAAAGGCCAGATTAAGTGGGAAGATTCAAGGGGAGTTCAAGGAGGTTCCCAGAGTCTGAACCCCATGGTATGTATACTCTGAAGTAAGGTTTTACTTTGGGGCTTACTCTATTGAAGAAGGTTCATGTGCCAAATGAGACTCTGGGTAGCTTATAAAGAGCCCCCTGGCTTTGAAAACTGAGATGCCAGTGTTTCTCTCTCTGGTAACTATAAATATATGTAATGGCCAGACAGCTGGATCTGTCTGTTGATCTGCGATGTATGTACTGCTTATAGTCAGACAGTTAGAAGGCCTGTCTGTTGGTTTTTATTTCTCTGCTTATATTTTCTCTGTTATTATGTAATTAAGGGAGATTGTTGACCCCTCAAAAGTTGCTTTCCTTTCAGAAAAACAGATCTAAGAACCTGTGCAACAAGCCCTCCTACATATGCCAGGGTACTTGCTGCTACAGAGTTTTATGTGAGATTATTTCACTATCACTTATGAAAATCATGAATTGAATCTATTAATAAATATATATTTCAGTTACATCTTTGAATCAACTTAATAAAAATAGACCTTAGATTGAAAGATTTCATTTTTTCTTAGAGATTATTAGACAATATAGATGTGTTAGTCTGAATACTTACTGTAGTCAGAAGTTTCTGAGGTTTTGAGTCAACTATCAGGTAGTCATTATATGCATAAATGTGATTATTCTCAAATTATAAATAAAGGATAAATGAAATGCCTTTATATGTGCTTATTGCGAATTGTTATTGCAGTGTGAGGAAAATAATAATAACCATGCCAGAAGCTGTGATTAATGAAATTGTGCTATTTGAGGTAAAATATCTTGGGACTGCAATGTGACATTATTTTAAGTTTTGATTTCAGGTCATTGTCTGAATTGTCATGAAGGCAATAGTTCAATATTCAAAGGAAAAGCCAAATGCTGCCCCCAAGGGAATACAATCTGGGAACTACTACAGGTAGATATCTGTGCCTGGGAAAGTTAAAGGGACAAAAGTAAGGTCTGCTTGGCTCAGTTTCTTATTGTGCTATTTCCTTTCTGAATAGGAATTCTTCCCATCTGATTAATTCTGGGCCTGGCTTTTGATACCCTATAAATAATGTGAACTTTGCTATATGATTGACTGTTAAATATGTTTCATGCCTGGAATCAAACAGAGCTAAGAAGTTTTTCTCCTGTTATGGCTTATGTCAGATCAGTCTGTTCTTGAAGGGACAGTTTTTATATTTTATACCTATATTCTTCCTTCATCCTTTCATAACAAATGTCTATATTCAGGGCAGCTGAACTACAAAAGTTTTGTGGTTGCAATAGTAAACCTATTAATGAACAGGTTAATACTAAAACATATCTGACTTACTATAATAGGATGCAAGTAGAATTTTTTTTTTACTATTTGAATCTAAAGTTGTGATAAATTTCATATCCTAAGCAACTAAGCAAATGAATTTTTGGACTCACCATCCACTTGCTAATAGTTATATATTTATGTATAAGATTCGGTCCTTGAAATATCTCATTCTTTCAGGATGATATGAGGATAATATCTTCCAAAAGGGGGAATAAGACAAAGATGCAATGTAAAAGTTTTCTAGAGTCAAGCTGTTTTCTCTAAGAACTAGGATTCACACACATATGTATGAATATATATATATACATTCACAAACAAATGCATTTACATAATACATATAAATATATGTACACACAAACAATTGGCTTTCAAATGTGTCTAATGGCATATATAGGCCTTGAATATGTTTTAGTAATAAATTCTGAAAGCTCAATTAAGAATTTTACATAAAAATTACATTAATAATTGTAAAGTTAAGTTGTTTTTCTATTTTGAAGTCTCTGCCTGATAATATTAAGACAGAAGGAGTCGTTTTCCAAATCATGTAATCATGAATCCTTTTATTTATTTATTGTTTTAAAGATTCTTCCTTCAGCCTGTTGTTGGCATTGTTCAGATCAGATACAGTGTTCAGGTCAAGACAGAAACAGCAAGTGGCACATAAATACTTAAATTCTCTGAAGTTTCAGGTGAATTATATGTTCCTAATTTGATTTTGTCTTAAGAATTTTGGAATTGATTGTGTGATGTGGGAGACACTGGCACAGGACTGCCTAGTGTGGCATGCCCTCATCAGAAAATGTTCTGTGCTCTATGAGGAAAACAGAATTGAAGTAGCTCAAAAGAAACATGAGATGCACAAATTTAGAGAATCTACCCCAAATGTTCTCATGGACTATTTAGGCCTGACCTGTGGTAGAGCTCATATTGGTCTGATCAGACACAATTGGATCACTATAACTTGACTCTAACATAGTGATGTCATGTAGGTCCTCTTTGAGAATGTAGGACACCAACCAATACATTTGGTGTTCTTGTAGCTCTGTTGTTAATAGAATCAGAACCATTACGACTTGAGCTGGTTTTCATCATATGAACTAGTTACTGGAAAAGCAAATTTAGGAGGCTGTACTAAATTGTATTGTCTTATTACTGGCAGATTTTAGCAGAATTACCAAGGAACCACTGCAAATAACTTGGAACCAAAGAAGCAGATCCAATAGAAAGTATTCCCTTCAGAGCAGCCTTAAGAATGAGGTCTATTCCAGAAGGTCCAAGGGAAGATGTTTCTATGGATCAGATGACTGCCTAGGACATCTGGGACTCAAGATGAAATGTGTTGATTAAATTAACATTAGGATTGGGCTTCCAGGTTACAAGGAGTTTTGATGTTATTTGATGATCATTATTTTATTACTTCAGCTTTTTCATGTTATTAATGTTTTCTGAGCATTCTTGATGACATGTAAATCTCCCCTCTCAAATTAGTCCATAGCAACCCTTTAGGAAGTTTTATCTGTAGCCTGATTTAGTTTTATCTATATAGTTTTATCTGTAGCCTGACTTTACTTATAGAATATATTTGACAAAGTTTGTCTTATTAGGGGATATACAAGATTTTGACATTTTTGTAATCTTTATGATTCTTTGCATTTGTATAAGTTGTTGCCTCTTCCTGGTATCTGGATGTTCCTCTTACCCTATTCTTTTGATGTTCCTTAAGGAAGACTGGTGTTTCATTTAGAAATCCCTTATAGATTAATAATTGATTCTGGGGGTTGAGAATCCCAGGATCAAAGAAAGGAATGTTACATTAAAAACAATAGTAAGTCTATTTTGCCTTTATCTACCATTTTGTGAAGTTAAGTTCCTATTTCTTATAAGTCACCTGATCACAAGAAAGTCATTAAGTCTACTTTTCTACCCCTCACCACAATATCCCCCAAACATCCTCATCAGTTAGGAATGAGGTGGCTCAATTCCTACATTCTGTTTATTCCTTCCCTTAACTGTATTTTAGTTGTGTAAAAACCAAGGTTTGAGATCTTTGTGCTGATCAAGAGCCTTGGAAGTGGCTTAATTTTTAATTGTATGCCTTGCTAAATAATTCATTGCTGGATGGATCTCAGGATATTTATTTCTTTGTAACATGTGAGAATGGAGGAGGCATAGCACCCTGAGACCTCAAGCTATATTCCAAATCGGTAATTACCAATATGAGTCAATAAGTCAATAGACACATATAACATACTTACTATGTGCCAGGGACTGTGCTAAGTGTTGAGGATGCCAATATAAGCAAAATAAAAGGCAATCCCTGCTCTCAAAGAAGTTACATTTTCACCGTGAAAGGGAATACCTAAAAGGAAGTTGGAAAGGGGCTTGGGAAGTACCAACTCTGCAATGAAGGATGGCTGGTTAAATGAAGGTTTTGGAGGAAACTCAGCAATGTGAGAAGGTGACTGTGGGGACATAGGTCAAAGGCAGACATCATGCATCACAGACAGGATTAACATCTAGGTTTTTCTGACTCCAAGGTTACTCTCTCTGCACTAGAACACATTTCCTTTGGGTACTGGTTAAAAAATGGAGAGGTCCATCAGTGGAATGTATTAGGTATGCTATCTACAGAAATAGGTCACCTTTCTCCATCCATAGGATTGTTCTGAGGATCAAATGAGATATTTGCATAATTCCTAGTAAATGTTAGGCACTTAATAAGTACTTGTTTCCTTCCTTTTCTCACTAGAGCCTCCTGTCTTCCCTGGGTTCTTCCAGTTCAGTTCAGATCTTGCCTTCTTCAAGATAACTCTCCCAGTTTCTAATGTTAGTAGTGACATCTCTTTGGGATTGTCTTTCATTTACACTAAATTTGCATGCTTTGTTTCACCATTAATATGTGAGCAATTTGAGGGAAGAGACTCTGGTTTTGCTTTTTTCTGTATCCCAGTGTTTAACAGGGCTCCTGTCATATAATAAGTGTGTAATAAATGAATACTGAGTGAGTGATTGATAGTAGTCTGTTACTTTATGGAGCTGAAAATACCTTCTGTTGGGGTAAGGATTCATTGTTCAATAAAAATGGCTGAGAAAACTACAAATTAATCTGGAAGGAATTAGACCAATATTTCATACCATACAGCAAGATAAACTCCAAATGGACATAGGATATAGATATAAAAGTCTACATCTTAAGCTAAGTAGAGGAGCATGAAAGAAATCACCTTATAGAGCCATGGAGATAAGGACAGTTCATGACCAAATAATGGATAAGGAGGATAACAGAACATCAAGTGGACAATTTTGATTATATAAAATTGAAAAGTTTTGTGTACTAACAAAACTAATGCATATAAACATAGATATTGGAGGAAAATAATCTCTGCAGCATTTCTCTCATTAAGGTCTCATTTCCAAGATATAAGAGGAATTGATTCAAATTCATATGAATAAGAGCCATTCCCCAACAGAAATAAGGTCAAAAGATATGAATAGGTAATTTTCAAAGGAAGAAATTCAAGCTATCAACAGTTATATGAAATAACAAGAGTTTCTTTCCCAGCTTCTTAGAATTTTTCCCAAATGGAACCAATAGGAATCATTTGTCCAAATACTGAGGTACAACAAGCATTAAAGGAATTTTCTGATCATAACTCAGAAAAGTCAAAATGACATGTAAGAAAAGTCAGTTCAAAAAGTTCTCAGATAGGCCTGAGAGACTCTCTAGCTAACTGGTCAGATGTGTCTGACTGGGCTTCACATTATAGAAGAACTAAAGATAACTCATCAGGCTTTAAAAGTAAAAAGAAAAAAAAAGGTAAAAGTACAACTTCTTTCAGAGGAAAAAAACATGGCACTGCACAGCAGCCAATAATGGACACATGATTGCAGAAACTGTAGCAACAGAAGTGTAAAATATGCAGCAGAAATAGTGAATAAGAAAGATACAGCTCAGAGATGATGTCCAGCAGTTTAACAGTGGGAGAGAACAATGTAAAAGAAGAGTTCTGCTTAGCACAGAATTCAGTTTACCTTAGGACATCAGCAGAAGACAATGGCAACTCTCCTATTGGAAAGCTGTCTTCAATACAAATGTCCTTTGACCATGTGTATTCCATGGGCACACATTTCTGACATTTGCCCCTTTTCTCAGTAGAGTTGTAGTACCTGTGGGAGTGTATCTCTGAGTGTTTAGGTAAAACCTGTCTCACCATTTATCTTTCTATGCTACTTAATTAAGTGTATTTTGCTTTTTTAAAAATGAGTCCACTTGGTTGCCTATAAAAAAAATCAGAACATAGTGATCAGGGCTTGTGAGCTTTGGGTTTGAAAAAGTTATGACTTCAACTTTTAAAATTCCCTGTAATTCTACGGGATGGGGGGGTATATGAGGAAAAGCCCTAGATGCTGTATGAACAATTAGTCCATTTTCTGCTTCTTAATTCACAAATATCAGAAGCACATCTTTCTATTAGTAGGAAATAACAATAGAAAAATAAACAAAATTGCAATATTTTTCAGGGTAGAAAGTAGATTGAAGAAAGGTAGTTATTTTCACACTAATTAAATTAACACAAAGAGAAGAAAGAACATGTGAGATTCTTATCATTATATTTCACTTATGGCTAAAAAATGTTAGGGGAAAAATTAGTGGAATGTTCAATTTGTGGATTTTTGTTCGTTTATTCTGCAATCCTACTGAATGCCCTGATTTACTTCATTAGTGGTATGCTTTAGAGTACCACTGTATGTGGGAAAAAACCCACTTGAGACTTCTTTAGAAATACAAGTGCCTATGAGACCTGAGAGAATTGCTTACTCACAGTAAACGATATTCTTTAAACACATACAAAGAAATGGATATGGGAGTTATACACAGTCCCTGCAAAAGAACACGATGTGCTACATGCATTCATTCATCCATTGCTGAATTTTGTTAGAAAACATAATTTGAGTAGAAGATTAAGCTCTGGCTGAAATGCCATCATGTTTCCAGTAAAAACAGAGCAAATTTCACAGTTTGAAAATAACTAAATGCAATAGACAACAAGTGATATTACAACCAAGAGCATGCAGGATTCCAATAAAGTCAGCGCTGGTTATAATCGTTCCATGCTCTCCTTTGTGTACTTCATTAACTAGAATGCTACCATTTCTCTCCTCTTTGTGACAAGGAAAAACAACTTTTTTGTACTCTAAATAAAGCAAAAATAACAATCAGTAACTTCTGACAAGTGCCTTTCCAAACTGGAAAAGAGGAATACACACATGTGCACGCACCCATAGCATGTGTATATACATACACACATATAAAGAGACATACATAGATTTATTTATGTATGCTGTTACAACACATGCATATATAGATACATTCATATCTATTTCATCTCATGCAATGAAGAAAGATTTAATAAAAAATCAGGAATAAGAAAAATAAATAACAATAAAATCAGGAAAACACAAATAAAAAAGCGGAAGTAATCACAATATATTACAACTTTCCACATGGTGTCAGATCATTGTGAAGAAAGCCAGGTGGTGAGATTATTAGTCTTTCACTGTTCCACTGCTAGTTTCAAATTTGGTTTGAGTCTCCAGGGAAATGAGTTGGAATGTCTCATCTCATTCCTAGGAAGAATGAATCTCCACATAATATGGTACAAATCACAGTAGAAAAACAACACCAATTAAGTTGTTGCTGCCAGAGGATGGCATTTTGTAGATAAACTGGTCAGCTTCCCACCTTAAATATGACCTGCTCCAATCACTTTCCTCTAGTATTATCTGCCCTTTGAACTAACTTATACCACACAGTTCACTGTCTTTTTCCATAAGAAGTCTGCAGAAGAATTTCTTTTTTTATAGTTCCTGGATATGCCAATTTAGTGTTGGACTTTATTCCAAATCTATTCTTTCCCTTAAAAGAGCTAATATAATTAGGTCTAACATAAGGCAAAAGGGGAGAAGATAACAGATCACCGAGCAGAAATTCCATAAGTCACAGAGATAGAATGGACCTTAAAGGTTATGTATTCCCAACTGCCTAATTTTATTGAAATTGTAATTGATGCTCACAGAAGCTAACTCTCTTAAAGTCACCCAACTAGCTACTGACTGAGCTATGGATACGATCCAAGTTTTCTGAATCTTTGGCCAGGGTTTGGTTTTGTTTTACTCTACCAAATGGTTTCTTTCAAAAAAGGATTCCAAAAGTAGTAGGATTCAGGCTGATGAATGAAGAAGAGACTTGTCTTAGGAAAGAGGTCCTGTCCACCTTGATAATCTGAGCAGTGAATAATGGTTCTTTGCAATTGCATTCTCTCAATGGTCTCAGGACTCACCTATTCTGATTTTCCCTCTTCTACATTGGGGAATTGTTGCTAGAATCATTGTTTCTTTGTACTACCACCACCTAATCACCTTACACTTGAGATATATTGCAATCATTTTCTGGTTGGTCTTCCTGACTTCAGTGTTATCCCATTCCAGTACATTCTCTATTCAGTTGTAAAAACAGATCTTCCTAACATCCAAATCTGACCATGTCATCCTACCTATATCCAGTAAATTATAAATGGCTCCCTATCACCCCCAGTATCAAACATAAAGTCCTGTTTGGCATTCTAAATCCTTTGTAATCTGGCCATCTCTTTCGTTTCCAGCCCTCTTAAATCTTATTCATTCCCACATACTCTGTAATCTAGTGACACTGGTCTCCTTGCACTCCTCACAAGAAACATTCTATCTCTCCATTTTGTATTTTCTCTGGCAGTACACTATGCTGAGGATTCTCTCCCTCCTCATCTCTGCCTCCTAGCTTCTCTGACTTTCTTCAAGTTGCAGCTAAAACTTTCACTTTCTCTAAGAACTGTTCTTGACCTTCCTTAAGTACTAGAGTCTAACCTCTGTTGATTGTCTCTATCTTGCTTATTTTTTGTTTGTACATTGTTATTCGGATGTGGATTTCTCTATTATACAGTGAACTCATTTAGAACAGGGACTGTCCTTTCCCTTGCTTCATATTCCCTGTACTTAACAGCTTCTGGCACAAAGTTGGTATTTAATAAATGCTTACTGACCTCATGCCACCAATACAATTGCTGTATAGCTACACGTATGGCGAATCCTAAGGGAAGAAATAGGTAAACTATTTTTTGGTCATCTCATTATTCTGATTCCTTTTTTGGCCTATTAGCATTTCCTCTACTCCCAGCATTCACAGGCTGCTCAAGTCTAGAAGGACACTAGTGACCAGATAACTTATTAACAAAAGCCTATCCGTTTTCTTAATTTCCCTCTTTCTATAAAAGTTGCCACTATTATCTAGACACCTTGTTTTGTTACATCAAATTCACTTTCCATTCCCTTTCCTTCATCCCTTCATATCCATTCAATTTCCTAGTCATGCTAATTTTACTTTTACAATATCTCTAGCCCCTTTCAATCCTTATACAGAACCACAAAACCAATGCAGATCATCACGGAACCTCTTATTGAAACAGTCTCTTAAGAAGTCTCCTGATTACTGTATCTCAAAGAGATCATGAAAATGGGAAAGGGTCCTACATGAACAAAAATATTTATAGCTACTCTCTTGGTAGTGGTCAAGAACTGGAAATCGAGGGGATATCCATCAGTTGGGGAATGACTGAACAAGTTGTGGTGTGTGAATGTAATGGAATACTATTTTGCTATAAGAAATGATGAACAGGAAGACTTCAGAGATGCCTGGAAGGACCCATATGAACTGATGCTGAGTGAAAGGAGCAGAACCAGGAGAACTTTGTACACAGCAACAATCACAGTCTGTGAGGAATTATTCTGGTAGACTTAGCCCTTCACGGCAATGCAAGGACCTAAAAAAATTCCCAATGGACTTGAGGCAAAATGCCTTCCACATCAGAGAAAAAACTATGGAATTGGACCACAGAATGAAGCAGACCATTTTCTCTTGTGTTACATTGTGTTTTGTTTTGTTTTCATGATTTCTCCCATTCATTTTAACTCTTCTATGCAACATGACGAAGGTGAAAATGTATTTAATAAGAATGTATCTATAGAACCTAAAAAAAAATTTTCCTGTTTTTTAATTCTCCCTTTCTTCAAGTTACTGTCCACATAGCTATTAAATACATATACACATCCCTAAAACATAAGTCTCATCATATTGCTCCTTTTCTGAAGAAATTTAAATGGACCACTATTTCCTCTCTGTGCTAAATTTTATGATACATGCAAATTCCTTTTTGGATTTAAATCCCTTCATAATCTGACTAGGTTACTTTTCTTGACTTGTTTTACATTATTTGTCCGCTCACACACTTTGTTTTCTAACCATTCAAGCAACTTGCTGTTTTCTAGTTATGGTATTCATCCTGATGCCTCTGTGACTTTTTAGAGGCTTCTCCCTCCCAATCCTCTCCCCAACATTTGTGCCTGGAAAGCTTTCCATATTCACCTCCACTTCTTAGAAAACCCCAATCCCTCCTAGCCTCAACTTGGGCCTCCTTTATTTCCCCACTTAGTACTCCCTACCTTCCTTCCCTCCTTCCCCATGGTTGGCACATTTCTCCACTTGGAAAATAAAAGTGAGATAATTTTTTTTTTAAAATATAAGAATATACATGAAAATAAAAATGCAATTTTCCAAATAGACAATGGAAAGGGAAATTACAAATATCCTCAAACTTCTAATATTTACTGATTATTAACCTCAGAGGTGTATTTATTGACTTTAACATAGACATCAACTAAATCACTTTTTTTGTGATCTCTTTTGAACTTTTTGGTATATTTAACATTAATTAATTGTTCTTATTTTCATAAGATACTTGTAGTCAGTGTCTATGTTTTTGTTCTTTTGGTTATGTTTTCATTACTCCGCATTGTTAGATATAATAGTTACAATGCCTCTCCTGATGTCATTGAGTTGGTTGAAATAAAGTACCTTTTATTTAAATAACTCTTTGGTGATATGTACTGTCCTATCTCAGGAAAGTTATGTAATGAATTTTGTTTTTTTGTCTAGTCTATAAATCCTCTTTGATTTCATAGAGTAATTTGATTCATTTAGAGTCTAAATCCTAATTGTCAGATTTATTTTCTCCTCTGTTAGAACATTATATCACATTTTATCAAGAAAGAACATAACATATCTTAGTTCACTAAGATTAGATGAGTCTCAGTCATTTTATGCACATATGTAAACACAAACCTACATATGCAATGCAACTTAAATATTGTACCTATATTCCATTCTTACTTCTGTAAAATTTTCAGCATTTCATTTTACTTCTTCTATCCTCTTTTTACTAGGTAAGACTATTTCTTTGAGATTCTTTCCCTTTCCTTCCATCTTGATTATTCTTTATCCACAATCAAATTTTCTCATATTAACCTTCTATTAACATTTAACTGTATTAAATACACATATGTACATGTTACTATTCATTCATTTACTTATAAAGATGATATGATGAAAAGGCTTTAGGATGATGAATACATGAATTCAAGTCATATATCTGATATACCTGGTTATTTGACCTTGAGCTAGTTTTTTAAATTTTTAATACTCCAGGCGATTACAGTATAAGCTGCAGAAGGGTTGCCAATTGATTGAGCGAATTATGTAATTTGGAAATCCCTTCACCAATGAAATCAAAGATGTAGATCAAAAAAGAATTTATATTAGTCTGTCTGTATCGTCTATGTATAGTTTGTCTCATCACTCTAGTTTCCTTACTCTTCACATTCTCAAATTTATCATTCTCCTTTCTCTAACGTGACATCCAAAACTGAGCATAATATTTCAAGCTTGTTCTATCTAAATAAGAGGATGACATAACTGTTACTTTTTCACTTCTGAATGCTATGCCTCACTTAATGCTTTGCTTGATTTCAATCCATTAAGATTTCTAGGACTTTCTCAGTGATCTAGTCATACCTCACTCATCCATCCTTTGCTATTATATCTTCCGTCAAATAGTTCTAGTTCCCATTGATTCCATATTTTTTCATACAACTTTTCCACAGAATCACTCCATGCCATTTATTTCCATAATATTTTTATCCTTTCTTTTTAAATAGATGACAGATCTCTATTTGTCAACATAAAATCCCTTTAAAAATGAAACCAGACCCTCCTTTATTTCTTTTAGACTGCTTATCATTCAACTTAATGTGACTTGTGAACTTTCCAAATACATTTCTGGGACTATTGCTATTCATTCTTGTGTTGTCTTTTTATGATTTAAATCCAAAATATTTATCCTCCTTTTTGTAATTTTTTTTTCTTCTGCTTATTTATTTTCTTGACCATTTCTTTTCCTTTTCTGAAAGGCCTCTTTTTGTCTACTTGTCTTTTTGTCCATCTCCATCTGTCTCTGTTTCTGTTTATCTCTGTCCTTCTGTGTCTCTCTCTGTCATTCCCTCTCTCCCATCCCTCTTTCTTTCTCTCTTACCTTTGTTCACCTGCCCATTATTATTTAGAGGCATACCTCTCTCATTTCCTATAAAGTGTACCAGAGAGCAGAGCTCTCTCCTGATTTCTGTCTGTGCCACCTAGCCTGATACCCATTGTGATTTTTTCTACAAAAAAAAATAGTGTACAGTTGGACACAAGTTCTTTTATATGTCTGTTAGTTAATTAAAAGAGGGAAGATGATTTGACTGATTTGAGGTCTCTTAAAATGTTGAGGTTCTCTGTTCTGGGGGAGTAGAGAAGATTCTGACCCTTCTCTTTCCATTGCCATGCCTACATATTTTTCCCAGAATATTTTTGTTTTAAAATTCCCCACAATGTCAAAGCTTCCTCATTAGTGAATATTTCTGTCTTCTTTTTAATAGGTGAATTTATATTAAGGATAGATTCCCACCAGCTGGGTTTTAACAATTCTTTAGTTTTTTAAATAATAAAAAGATAATGAATAGGGATATTTTAAAAATAAACCATAAGAATTCTTTCAATATTAGCTGAGCTTTCCAAATATATAAAATATGAGAATAATTCAGTTGAGCAGGTCAAATTTAGGGCTTGTCACCCTTGGCAATATCCTTTTGCCTAGAGCTGTGTCTCTCTCCCAGTAAGCAAAAAGCTCTGAACATAAAGATAAGTGCTTCATGAGAATATTAGTCCCATGAAAGGTAACTATAATACATCCAAGGTATCCGAAATATTTTAGCTCATTTTTAATATATTAAATATGTGGATATGTGTGTATATGTATGCACACATACACACACACATATATATGCATATATATACATATCTATGTGTGTATGTATGCATGTATATATACATATATATGTATATATACACATATATACATATATGCATGTGTGTGTGTGTATGTGTGTGTGTGTGTGTATAGTTGTTGGAGGCATCTGGATCCAATGACCAGATATACATCAGGATGACTGGAGATGGTCTGGATGTAATGGGAGACTTTGGCCTTTTAGGCTAAGGTCTCTTCAGGTACTCACTTAAAGTGAGGTATTTCCCATTCCAGATGGCTCAGGAGGAGAAATTGAGGCTGATAATCTGCACAGTCCTTTCTCACTCAAAACAAAACAAATTCAAGTGCAAGTCATGTCACCATTTCTCTGATGTCACGGTCCTCTTCAAAAATGAAGGATGAACACAACAACAACCTAGCTGTTGGAAAGGAATCTGCCATCACTCAGGTAGCTATTTGAGGGGAAAAAAAAAAAAACAAACTAGTGGGCCTTTCATGAGTCTATAATCTCAGAATTTCAGTCGTTAAATTTCACAGAAATAGTATTTTTAATCATCGTCAGCACATCTGAAAAATCCTATACGTTAAAATTCATTTGCTTTTCCTTTATCCCTCCTGCTTTATTTGCTCCTATCTCTAGGGTCTCCAGTCTTGTTAGTGAAAGTCACACTTAGGATAATCATACAGTATTTTCCCCTTCCAACATGCTTATCTCCATCTGGGGTCATCCAATTCTCCTTTTTCCTGAAGAAAATTATATCTTGCAACATACCTGACAGAAGAACTCTTGTGAGGTAGAACTCATTACTTCCTAAGGCAGTTTGTTTCATTTTTGAATTGTTTTCCATGTTAAGACGTACAGTATAGTGTGAAGTTCCAACTTTTCTGCCCATGATTTAAGTTCTTCCACAATCAGTGTCATTCTAATATTAAGAAAATATTTTATTAATGCCTCTTTGTTTTATATCACTATAATTTATCAGTTTAACCTCTTTTCCATCATTGAATCTTTCCCTGTGACAATAACAAAAAATAGCTAACCAAAAATTCACAGAATTAACCACATTTGATAATTAATGCAATTTTCTTTAGCCATAGTACCAGAAGTTCTTCTAAGAAGGGATTGCAACCTAGTTTAGATTTTAGAAATCATGTAAGTTCATCTGATTTTTAGCATTATTTTAAAAATTGATATCATTTAGGCATGGTGCACACCGTTCTCCTGCTTCTGCTTTATTCCTTCTGCCTTAATTTACACAACTCTTTCCTGTTTTTCTATATTTCGCATATTGCTAATGACTTATGGTTCAATAGTATTCTGGTGAAATCACCGATCTGATTCAATAATATTCCATTTTATTCACATGCTATAATTTGTTCAATCATTTCCTGAATAGAATCTTATGTCTTTGACTTTTTTGAGATGTATGCCAAGCAGGGGGGCAGAGCCAAGATGGCGGACTAGAAAGACACACTTATGCAGGGTCCTCCCCACAGCCCATAAAATACATGTAGAGAGGAACTCTCAACAAATTTTGAAGGAGCAGAAGTGGAGAACAACAGAGTGGAGGAGATTTCCAGCCCACAGTGACCTGAAAGGCCCACAGAAACATCAGTTGTGCCAGACGTGGAGCCGAGCATGGAGCCCAGCCCAGCCTTGGCCAAGTGGCGCAGTGTGACAAGACTCTGGGAGGAGGACACCTCAGGGGCAGAATCTCTAGTCTCAGTAGCAAGTCCTCAGATCCCTCGGCCCACATGGGCCAAAGGTCAGTGACGGGGTTTTATCAGCTAGCCAGGAAGGGAGAAGGGCCTTCCCATAGCTCCAGCAGCAGGTAGCAGCCACAGAGCCTGCACAGGCAGCCTGTATGGAAGCTCCATTGTTGGAGCGTAAAAACCCCTGGGGGCACTGAAGAGCTGAGTCTTACCTCAGCCCTGGGTGGAAGCCCTGGGAGAGCTGGTCTTTGTCTCACACTGAATGGTGGCTCTGCCCATCCAGCTTATCTGAAAATCACCCCCAGTGCTGACTTGGGAACAGAAAGCCAGGTGGCTGTGGAGAGGTAACTGCTAAAATTTTGGGCGTAAAAATCCCTCTCTGAGTCCAGACCAGTACACGCTTGATTGTGCCACCTTGGAGGTGCAGAGGAACTGAGATCTCACAGATTCCCAGAGTATACCCTACTCTTGACAAAGGACCCAAAAGTCAAGTAACTGGTTGGGAAAATCCCAAAAAAAGGGGAAAAAATAAGATCATAGAAGGTTACTTTCTTGGTGAACAGATATCTCCTCCCATCCTTTTGGATGAGGAACAACAATGCTTACCATTAGGGAAAGACATAAAAGTCAAGACTTCTGTATCCCAAACATCCAAAATAAATATTCAGTGGGTTCAGGCCATGGAAGAGCTCAAAAGGGACTTTGAAAATCAAGTTAGAGAGGTAGAGGAAAAACTGGGAAGAGAAATGAGAGAGATGAAAGAAAAGCATGAAAAGCAGGTCAACACCTTGCTAAAGGAGACCCAAAAAAATGCTGAAGAAAATAACACCTTGAAAAATAGGCTAACTCAATTGGCAAAAGAGGTTCAAAAAGCCAATGAGCAGAAGAATGCTTTCAAAAGCAGAATGAGCCAAATGGAAAAGGTGGTACAAAAGCTCATTGAAGAAAATAGTTCTTTCAAAATTGGAATGGAACAGATGGAGGCTAATGACTTTATGAGAAACTAAGAAATCACAAAACAAAACCAAAAGAGATATATGCCAAGCAGCAAGAGGAATTACTGGGCCAAATGTTAAACATTTCCCTCCAAAACTGCAACATTCTGAACTGTTTTCCAGAATCATTGAATTCATTCAGAGCTATGGTATCAATATTACCTTCTAATAGCAAGCTACTTCAACTTTATTATCATTTTTGATAAAAAAAAGACTTTTATCAATTTGATGTGAGGCAAAACTTTAGTAGTTTGTTATTTCTCTTTATCATTATTTGCAATATTTTAAATATAATTTTCAATAATTTATGTTTCTTTTAAAAATAATTAGCTCATATATTTTGACTACATGTATTAAGGAATGACTCTTGGTATATGTATTGGTGTGTGTGTGTGTGTGTGTGTGTGTGTGTGTGTGTGTGTGTGTGTGTATAAATAGAAATATATACATACACACACCTACACACAAATATGTGAATGTATATGTGTGTATGTATATGTGTACACACTTACATTCTATATGTATCTTGGATACCAGATATTCATTATAGATAAATGACAAGGGATTTTTCTCTCTGATTAACACCTTTTTTCCTCTTTAAACTACACTAATTTTATTTGTAGAAAGGATAAGAATGAGACCTACAATTTCATTGGTATAGGGACCTATGATTTCCTTGGGGTAGGGAAATGCAAGGAGAAAATATTTTTAATTTTATGCAATTAAAAGAATGTATATTGTCTTTTATGATTGCTTCTTTCTGTTGTTTACTTAAACTTTACTACCTTTTATCACAGAACTAAAATATATCTGCTTTTATTCTGTATATTTTTATGTTATGATTTTAAAAATCTAGGCCTCGTATCCATTAGGAGATTATTGTGAACATTGTAAATGACACTGGTCTAAACCTGACTTCTGTCATATTATTTTTCAATTTTTTCAGGGTTCTTTTCCAGTAGAATGTCTTAGTGGTATTTTGTGTTCTTGGTCTTATTGAAGAATGAGATTAAATGTTTAATTGCTTCTGGGTTTTGCTTATCTAGTCTATTCCACTGATACACACACACACACATACACACATCTCTATATATTTATGTATATAAATAGATATGTGTATAGATAGATATCTATATAGATAGATTTATGTATATAGGTTGATATATGTGTGTATATATGTATAGATCCATTCATATATTCTGATTTTAACCCAAGGTAGTTTTGATAATTATTACTTTATGTAATATAATTTAAGAGCAAGTAGTGCTAGGCTTCCCTCATTTTTTTTGTCTATGTTGCTGTTATTTTTATTATTTTTCTTGAGACAATGAATCTTTACTGACTAATATTCCATTTTCTTTTGTTTTTCCTGATGAATTTGAATTTTGTTATTATTTAATCTGGTTTTAGAAAATATCCTCTTGGTTTGAGTGTTCTAGAATTAAACCTTTTTGTTAGGACAGGCATCTTTTTATTAATTATTTATATTTGTTTCATCAAATATTTATCAATTACATGTTGAAATTTTTAAATAGTCATTTAAAAAATGCAGTTTCAAATTTTCTCCCTCCCTCCCTCCCTTTTGACCACTGCCTTCGCTTATCTATTTTCACTTTTATACTTTACTCTTTATCTTATCCCTTTCCTTTCTTATTTCCCTAGTTGGTAAAATAGATTTCTATTACCACTTGAGTCTGAATATATATTTCCCCTTTTTAAAACAATTTAGATGTGAATGAGGTTCAAGAGTTGCTCCCTCAACATGTCTTTCTTACATGCCTATTTTATGTAAGATAATTTCCCCCCCCCCATCTTCCTTTCCCTTCCCCCTTCTCCTAGGGCATCCTTCTTTCTTTCCTACCCATTTTTCCTTTCATCCCCACATAATCAACTCACTAATACATCCTCTGTCTAAAATCTTCTAACTACCCTAATAATGATAATGTTCTGAGAAGATATATGTATCATCTTCCCATATGGAAAGGTAAACAACTTAACTCTGTTGAGTACCTTATGGTTTCTCTTTCATGTTTACATTTTTATGCTACTCTTAAGTCAAGTATATAGAAGATAAATTTCCTATTCAGCTCTAGTCTTTTTACCAGGAATTCTTGATAGCCCTCTATTTCATTACATATCCACTTCCCCCCTGAAGGATTATATTCAGTTTTGCATAGTAGGTTATTCTTGATTGTAATCCCAGCTCTTTTGCTTTTTTAAATAACATATTCTAAGCCCTCTACCCTACCCACTTCTCTCTTAATATAGTAGCTGTTAAATCTTTTATAATTCTGACTGTGGTTCCACGGTATTTGAATGATTTCTTTCTTGATATTTGAAGTGTTTTCTTTTTGACCTGGATTCTCTGGAATTTGGCCATAATATTCTGAGTTTTCATTTTGGGATATTTTTCAGGTAGTGATTGGTGGGTGCTTTGAATTTGTATTTTACTCTCTGATTTGAGGATGTCAGGATAGTCTTCTTGGTATATGTTTTTTTGAAATATGTCTTGGCTCTTTCTTTAATCATAGCTTTCATCCAGGTAATTCAATAATTTTAAATTATCTCTCTCTGAACTATTTTCTAGATCATTTGGTTTTCCAATGAGGTATTTCACATTTTCTTCTATTTTTTCCTTCTTTTGGATTTGTATTATTGTTTCTTGATAACTTATGGAGTCATTAGCTTCCACTTCCCCATTCAAATTTTTAGGAAATTATTTTCTTCAGTGAGCTGTTGTATCTCTTTTTCCATTTGACTGATTGTGTCTTTTAAGGTGTTATTTTCTTCAGCATTTTTATGTGCTTTTTTTCAAGCTCTTAATAATTGTTTCATACTTTTTTCCTTTGCTGTCATTTCTTTACTTAATTTTTCCTCTACCAGTCTTAAAAATAAGGTCCTAGTACTTTCAGGAAATTTTTGAGGGGTTGTCTTCAATTCACATTTTTTGATGCTTTACTTATAACTATTTTGAATTCATTACCTTCTTCTGAGTTTATGTCTTGATCTTCTCTGTCATTATTGTTGATTTTTATGGCCAAATTCTTTCTTTTTTGTTTGCTCATTTTTCCACTTTATTTCTTAATTTCAAATTTTATGTTAATATTGGGCTCTATTCCTGGCATGGGGATGGAAAAGAAGCTCTTTCTCAAGCTTCAGACTTTTTCACACTCCTGTTTTCAGAGTTTGTTCTGGGAATTTGGAAGTTTTTGGTTCTTCCCAGATGGTGTGATTTACTAAGAAGTGTGGCCACTGTTTTCTTGGTCTGCACTCTAATTCTACAAAGGAAGGGCTCCTGATCCCTTGGAATTTCATTTGAGAAAGCTCCTCATGACCCCTTCTCCCTTGGGAAGCAAAGTAATATTGCTCCTCAGGGCTTTCAATCCCTCTTTACTGAGGATGCATCTCTCCACCCTTAAACTATGACCTACAAATTGGTTTAGGCAATGAAATTGCAAATAGCATCTGGTTTTTCATTTAGTGCTCACACAGGTATTCCTGGTAATCTCTTTCTGATCAATTGCCAGATATCTTTAGACAGTCTCTGTCGTGAGAGTTCCTGAAGCTGATGCTGGTTCTGTCCCCAGTCCCACCACTGCTGACTCAACTACGTGTGTTCTGGGCTGGCCTCAATCCATGTGTCACAATCTCTTAAATTGTTTTAGATTGGAAGAATATCTCACTGATCTTTTGTTGGCTTTGTCACTACAGAATTACTGTTGAGGCACTCTTTTGAGGTTGTTTTGATGGGAATGTTAGGAGAATTTTACTGTACCATCTTGGCTTAAGTCCTGGGAGAGGACTTGTATCTTTTTATATAAACTGGGTTAATTTCTCTTTAGAGAGTCAGGAATGACATATTTGGGAATTATTTGGTCTTGGAGTCCAGGAATGAATTATTATTTGGGCTTTAATGCCTTATGAGGTATAAAAGGGAATAAGTATATAATTAGTGTGTACTATAAGTGAGAAATTGTGATAATCTCTTTATAAATATCACAGTTGATCTTTATATACCCTGGGAAGTAGGTGCTACTATAATCCCCATTTTATAGTTGAAAAAAACTAAGGTGGACAGAGGTTAAGTGGCTTGAACAGGTTCACATAGTAGGTGACTGGGGCTGAATTTGAACTCAGATCTCCCTGACTTCAGGCAGGGACTGCACCACTTGATGTCTCAAGACTTGGCTATGGGCAATAGGATTCATTCCTGACCTAGCATTTATAATTGCCATAGTGAATACAGAGGTAGAGGCATGTAGTGTTTTATCTCAATAAGTATCCTTTTTTAACCATAGGAATTATATTTATTTTAGCTTAATTCCAAGAAAAGATGTTTTGTTGCATTTTTGTGGTCTATAAATGTTACAATACATTCCTATCCTAAATATGAATCATAGGAATAGATTGTTTGAATAAGATCTGGTCCAGAATAATATCTAAGCTAATTTAAATAGTATTATTTTATTTAAATTGCTATGGCCTAACCATGAGAAATGAATTGTCTTTATGCTTTGGTCTTCTGTGATTTATGAAAAAAATTATATTGTTGTATTCATATAATTTATGTATATTATGGTGGTTAATATTCAAATAGTTTGAATAGCTTGCAATTAATTCAGCAGAATTTTTTTTCTACTTTTGTCTTATTGGGTTTTATTAATCATATATAGGAAGGGTGAAAATTTTTCTTTGTTTATTTTGTAACCTGTTACTTTGATATGGATATTTACTGTTTTGATTACTTTATTGTAAATCTGGATTTCTTTCAGTAAATTATATTATCTGCAAGTAGAGATAATTTACCTTCTCTCTCTACCCATGCTTATTCCATAAGATAGTTGTTGTTTTTTTTTTTTTTATTGGTAGCATTTTTATCACCATATGAAACAATAGTGAAGAGAGTGGACATCCTTGCATTATTCAAATGCTATTGGGAAAGCTTCCAATGTTCTTTGAGTACAAAACAATACTAACCTGATAACATAAACCACTATGAAAACTGAGAATGTATATATACACACACACATAGCACCTACATGCATAGATATACATACACATATGTATACATTCAGATAGACAGATGATAGAGAAATAGATAGGCATATGAACAAAACAGAGACAAAGTAATTTGGAAAAGAAGGTACTGACAGCTGAAGGAATCAGCAAAGGCTTTGTGTACTGGGGTTTGCCTTAAAGAGAACTAGTGTTTCTAAGAGGTAGAGGTGAAAATGGAAAACATTTAATGTTACTACAGGAAATATATGATAAATTATGGTGTGTGAGGAAGAGTAATAATTCCAGTATGGCCATGCATGTATGACATAACACATAATAAAGCTAGAAATATATGATAGAACCAAATCATGAAGGATTTTGAATATCAAACAGAGGAGTTCTTATTTGTTTCTAGAGATGAGAGAATCACTATAGGAGTAGGAGAGTTATATAGTCAAAGATCTGCTTTGGGGAAAAATAACTTTGGCAATTATGAGGTGGTTATATGCTATTGGGCAGCGACTTGAGTCAGGTACATCAGTCATTTAAATTTCTCAGAAAATTTATTAAGCACATGCTCTAAGCCAGCCTTGCGCTAAGTGCTAGAAATGAAAAAGAATGACAAAAGGTCTTTACTCTCAAGGAGCTCACAGTCTGAGGAGAGAGATAATATGCCAAAAATTATGTATAAACAACCTAAATACAAGACACATGGGAAATAATGAGAGGAAAGGCACTAGAATGAAGAGGTTTTAGAAAAGGTTTCCAATAGAAGTTGAAATTTTAGCCAGGACTTGAAGGAAGTCAGGTAAGCTGTGAGTCAGGGATGAGGACAGAAAGCAGTCCAGGCATGAAGGAGTGGCAGTGAAAATGCTCAAAGTCTATTTCAGTTCTCCCAGCCAGTGGTGGTGATGGCTTGAATTATCTGGTCATGTGAGCAGAGAGAAGGATACAGACGTAAGTTGATGTAGAAGTAGAAACAAAAAGATTTAGCAATTGATTTTCTATATGGGTTGAATGAGGAGTCAAGTATGACCCCAAGGATTTGAACCTGAGTGATTGGAGAGACAGAGTAGTACCCTTGATAGAAAAAAGGAATTTTGGAAAAGTAATGGGTTTGAGAAAAGATAATTGTCCACTCTGGACAATTAACTTTGGATATATATGGCATATCTGCTTTGAAATACCTAGAACACAGTTAGTGGGTGATGTGTGCCTAGAGTTCGAGGAAGAGACTCAGTCTGTATGAATAGAACTCAGAGTCAGCAACAAAAATTATTGCTAAACTCATGTCAGCTGATGGGAAGAGAGAAAAGAGCCTAGGAAAGAGTTTTGCAGTATCCAAAGAGTAAGAATGAATAGTATGAATGATGATCCGGCAAAGGATACCAAGTAGGATCATTTTGGCAATAGAATCACAAAAGATCAGCATCAGATATGCAAAGAAGAGAAAATGTATAAACAGAAAATGAGTGGAGATATTTCCCAAAACTATCACTAAAGGGAAGATTTTTGTCCAAAATCAAGAGTAAGAGGTGATCAGAAAAGATATAACAGATAATTTAAGCTACATGGAACTGAAAAGCTTTTGCAGGGACGAAATCAATGTAGTCAGAAAAAGAAAAGAAATTGTTGAATGGTGGAAAAATCTATGTAACAAAATTCTTTGATGGAGTCTAATATCTAAAGATATTTAGGGAATCAAAACAAATATATAAATCCAAAAGCCATTTTCCAGTGAATAAGTAGTCCAAAAATATGAACAAACAATTCTGGAAAGAATTGCCAACTTTTAACAACTGTATGAAATATTGTTCCAAATTACCAATGGAAGAAATGTAAATTATAACAATCCTGTGGTTTCACCTCTCGACAAATTGGAAGAAACTAATAATCTGTTGTTGGTACTGTGGATTATTCCAAAAGTTCTGGAAAGCAATTGAGAATTAGGTAATAAAAGTGATAAAAATATCTCTTAATTTTTTATCCACAGTCCCCACTGCTAAACATATGCCCCAAGGCAATCAAAGGCAGAAAGGTCTCATAAAGTTGTAGCATCACTTTTTGTGGTTACCAAGACCTGGAAAGAAAGTAGTTACAAAGTAGTAGATTAAGGAATGGTTAGACAAATTGTAATACATAATGAATTGGAATATTATCCTATCGTATGAACCACTGAATATCAAAATTCAGAGAAGCATGGGGTGACAAATTGATATAGAATGAGCAAAGCAGGAGCAGGAAAACAATTTACATAATGACTACAACAGTGTACATCAAAAATTAAATTAATTTAAATGCTATGTAATTATAATCAAGATCAGTCTTGAATAAGAGGTGAAAATGTACTTTTTTATTCTAATTTTATTTAATATTTTATAACACTGTAAAATGGTGCATATACTGTTAAAAATAATTTACGTCATTTAATTTTTCTGAAACTTTTCCTTTATTTAAAGATCTTTTTTTTTTTTTTTTTTTTACCAAGAAGCCTCCCTGGGTGTTGGTTAGGAGAGGTAGATTCACAAATGAATGTGATATAAAAACAAAAGTCAGCAATGAAAAATTCTTGGTTGTAGGAGATCTTTTTGATTATATTAAGTAAAAGTTCTTTTATTCCTATACTTTTCTTAACATAAATGAGGACTATATTTTATTGGAGCCCTTTTTGTGTCTCTAGCTATAACCATGTGATTTTTATTATTGTTATTATTGATATGGTTTATTATGCTTATAGTTTTCCTAATGTTGAACTGTTCTTGCATTCCTGGTAGAGATCCAGCTTGGTCATAGTGAATAATTTTAGCAGTCTTTCAAAGATCAGTGGTTAAACAAATACATCTGCCAGGCCTTTCAATATCATGTAGTTCAACAGGGCCTGGTGACTTGAACTCATTAGGGCAGATATCCTGTCTCTTAATAGCCTCACTTATTTTAAGTTTCACTCTTTTAACCATTTTTTATTCTTTTCTCAGAACAAATATGATTCATTTTTAAGAAGATAAGGGGAGGGAGGAAAGGAGAAGCAAAAAATAAAAGCCCATGGTCTTTAACCATCATGTCATTGGTCATAAGCATTGGCCCTTTCCCATCTTCCATTTTTCTTATTTTTTTTTTTTTTAAATCACAACTCATAAAGAAAAGTACTAGCTCCTTTTTTTGGCCCGAGTATTTATCATCAATCTTGGCTCAGTCTGGGTTTCTGAACTGTACTTTCAGGACTATGCAATACTTTTGTACTCATTCCATATATATGTATATATATATATATATATATATATATATATATATATATATATATATATATATATATATACATATATATGTATATATATATATGTATGTATGTATGTATGTATGTATTTATATATAATCTCAGTCAATTGATGAATGCTTTGTTCAGTCACATCAAATTATTTTGGGATCTCCCTCTTTTCATGCTTATTTTTGCATGTCTTAAGGATTTCACTCTTGAAAGTTTCCTGTTCCTGGCTGTTACCCATGGGTGGACTTTCTCCTGAAGAATATTAATCCATAAGATCATGTCTATACTTTCAATGAACTATTGGAAATTCTTATGATAATATTGCATCTTTTTCTCCTATTATATCTTCTTATGCTCTCTGTTGTGTTTCCCATACTCATTTCCTGGATTTACTGACATGTATTGTTTCTTCATTGCTTATTTTATTTATTCAATTCTTTTAGATTTAGGTTCTTATTAAGTTCTGGTTCATCATACCTTGGTACTATTTATTTATTTTATTTTAAATTAGTTTTTATTTATTTTCAGTTTTCAACATTCACATCAACAAAATTTTGAATTTCATATTTTCTCCCCATCTTCTCCTGCCCCCATCCCAGGACAGCCTGTATTATAATTACACTTTCCTCCAATCTGCCCTCCCTTCTATTTCCCTGTAGGACAAGATAGATTTCTATACCACTATTTCTATACCACATCTATATATCTTTTTTCATAGTTGCATGTAAAAACAATTGTTAACATTCATTTTTAAAGCTTTGAGTTCCACATTATCTCCCATTCCCCCATCCCCATCCAGCTTCATTGAGAAGGCAAGCAATTTGATATGTTATACATGTGTAGTTATGCAAAACACTTCTATAACAGTCATGTTGTGAAAGGCTAACTATATTTCACTCTATCCTATACTTTCCTCCATTTATTCTATTCTTTCCTTTGACCTGTCTGACCTGTCCCTCTACTGAAGTGTTTACTTCCAATTACCCTTTCCCCCAATCTGCTGTCCCTTCTATTATCCCCCCTCTCAATCCCTTATTCCCTGCTTTGCTGTAGGGTAAGATAAACTTCTATACCCAATTGAGTGCATATGTTATTGCCTCCAGAAGACAAATCTGATGAAAGGAAGATTCACTAATTCCCTCTCATTTTCCCCCTTTACTCCTTCATTGTAAAAGCTCTTTCTTTCCTCTTTTATGCGAGATGATTTACTACATTCTATCTATCCTTTTCTCTTTCTCCTAGTACATTCTTCTCAACACTTAATTTTCTTTTTTAGATAACATCCCTTCATATTCAGCTCACCCATGGTGCCTCTCTCTCTCTCTCTCTCTCTCTTTCTCTTTCTCTCTTTGTCTCTCTCCATACATATACATATATGAACATGTGTGTGTATACACACAGAAATACATATATTCCCTCCAACTATCCTAATACTGAGAAAGTTCTCATGAATTACAAATTTCAACATTCCATGCAAGAATATAAACAGTTCAACTTTAATAAGTCCTATATGGTTTCTCTTTCCTGTTTACCTTTCTTGATTGTTGTATTTGAAAGTGAAATTTTCTATTCATCTCTGATCTGTGAACATCTGCTGCTGCTGGGAATTCTGCCCCTGAGGCCTGCTGTGGTTCTGTTCCTCTTGGTGCTGCATGGTCAAGGCTAGGCTGTGCTCCACTCTGTGTCTGGTGTGACAGATCTTTCTGGTTGGCCTTCCAGGTCACCCTAGGCTGGAAATCTCCTTCGCTCCATTGTTCTGTGGCTTCTGCTGCTCTAGAATTTGTTGAGAGTCATTCTTTACAGGTATTTTATGGGCTATGGGGGAAGAGCTAAAGTATGTGCATCTTTCTACTCCACCTTCTTGGCTCCATCTTCCACCTTTTAGGATTTCTTTCCAGTGGCTATTGGTGGATTCTTTCAATTTCTGTTTTACTTTCTGGTTCTAAAATGTTAGGGCAGTTTTCTTTGACAATTTCTTGAAATATGATGTCTAGGCTCTTTTTTTGATCATGAGCTTTCAGGTAGTACAATAATTTTTAAATTCTCTTTCCAGGATCTATTTTCCAGGTCAACTGTTTTTCCAGTAAGATATTTTACATTGTCTTCTCTTTTCTTCTTTCTTTGGCTTTGTTTTATAATGTCATTAGCTTCCATTTGCTCCATTCTAATTTTTAAGGAATTATTTTGGACCTCTTTTTCTATTTGGCCCATTCTGTTTTTTAAGGAATTTTCCTCATTGACTATTTTGGACCTATTTTGCCATTTGGGTTAGTCTAATTTTAAAGCTGTTATTTTCTTCAGCATTTTTTTGTTCCCTACAGCAAGCTATTGACTCATTTTTCATGATTTTCTTGCATCTCATTACTCTTCCCAATTTTTCCTCTGCTTCTCTTACTTGATTTTCAAAATCCTTTTTGAGCTCTTTCCTGGCCTGAGACCAATTCCTATTTTTTTTGGAGGTTTTGAGTGTAGGAGTTTTGGTTTTGTTTTCTTCTGGTTATATGTTTTGATCCTCCTTGTCACCAATGATGTAAGAAAATACCTCCTCACTGAGAAAGGAAGACCCTACTCTTTTCTGTATTTGCCAATTTTCTCAGCCAATTATTTGACTTTTGAGCTATTTGTTAAGTGTAGGGCTCTAGAAACAGCCTCTGCTTCATCAGTGACTGCTGCCAACATGGGGCCTGAGCTGGGGCTGAGGCCAGACCACACTCCACTCTCAGCCAGGTGAGATACCCTTTCCACTGACCTTCAAATCTGTCTTTGATATTTGTGGTTTGAGAAGTTTGGAAACTGTAGCTGCTGGGCAATTTACCAGTGTCATGTGAGGAAACTGAATCACTTCATTTGAATCACCTTAGTAAAATTGTGAAGACCGTCTGGTAGGATAAGCTACCAGAAACTGAGGTCTTTTCTTCAACTAAACTTCAAACATTCAAACTCTATTGCAGAGAGTGCAACTATGATGAGTTGGCCACATTGTTTGAATGCCAAACATACACTTACCTGAAAGACTATTTTATGGACACTTCATGCAGGACAAGCTCTCACATGGTGGTCAGAAGATGCAATAAAAGGACACTCTAAAGGTCTCTCTGAAGAACTTTGGAATTGCATGTGTGACATGAAAGACACTGGCACAGGTTCACCCAGCATGGTGTGCCCTCATCAGATAATGTGCTGTTCTCTGTGGAAAAAGTAGAATTGAATTATCTCGAAAGAAATGTGAGATATGCAAATTTTGAGAATCTATACCAAATGTTCACATAGATGATTTGTACCTGACTTGCATAGTAAGGCATTCCAAGCTCATATTGGTCTGATCAGCCACAGTTGGATACACTATAACTTGATGCTAACATAGTGGTGTTATTTTGGTCCTCTTCAAGAATAAAGGACAATAACCAACCAACTATTAGTGTTATAATTTTTAAGAATTACAAGTATCATTTTCTCATATAGGGATGTAATTGATGAATTGTCTCTCTGGCCACTTGCAGTATTTTTTTTTCCTTGACCTGATATTTCTGCATTTTAACTACACTGTTCCTTGGAGTTTTTCTTTTGAGATCTCATTGCTGAGGTGATTGGTAGATTTTTTCAATGTCTATTTTACCCTTTTTTTTTTTTGCAGAACAGTAAGGCCGTTTTCCTGGATAATTTCTTGAAAGATGCTGTCCAGATTCTTATGCTAAAGGCTTTCAGGTAGATAAATGTTTCTGACATTTTGTCTCCTGGATGTATTTTCCAGGTCAGTTTTTTTAAGGAGGTATATTACATTTTCTTCTATTTTTTCTTCTTTTGAATTTGTTTGGTTTGAGTTGTTTTAAATTTTATTGGTATTTAATTTTTCTTCAATTACATGTCAAACAATCAATTGTTACAAGATATAGAATTCCAAATTCTTCTCCATCTCTCCCTTCCCTTCCTTCTTCTGAAATGGACATTGATCACATTTTCCTTTGTGAATCCTTTGAACTTGTCTTTGATGATTATGTTACTGAGAAGAGATGATTTATTCAGAGTTGCTCATTGCACATTATTGCTGATACTTTCTATAATGTTTCCTAGTTCTGAACATATCACCTTACATCAGTTCATACAAGTCTTTCTACCATATTTGTGTCGGTAGGACTCCTTCTTTGCCCATTTTCCCAAATATCATTGGAATTAATTGTTCTTTAAATGTATTTTAGAATTCATTTGTGAATCCTTCTGGCACTGGAGATTTTTTCCTAGGGAGTTCATTAATGTCTTGTTCAATTTTTTTTTAAGATGGGCTTTTTTTAGGCAATCTATTTCCTGATTTGCTAATCTAGGTAATTTATATTTTTAGTAAATATTAATTATTTCACTCAGTTTGTCAGATTTATTGGCATATAATTGGGTAAAATATTTCCTAATAATTACTTAATTTCTCCTTCATTGGTGGTGATTCCACTCTTTACATTTTTGATACTATATATTTGGCTTCCTTCTTTCATTTTCAAATTATATTAATCAATGGCTTGTCTATCATATTGATTATTTTTCATAAAACCATCTCCTAGATTTATTTATTAGCAATAGAATTTTTTATTTTCAATCATATTAATCTCACCTTTGATTTTTCAGAATTTCCAATTTGATGCTCAATTGGGGATTTTTAATTTGTTCTTTTTCTAGTTTTTTAGTTGCATGTGTATTCAGTTTTCTTCAAAAGTTTGTCATATCTAACTTTTCTAATTTTCTATCTCCTTAGTTTTTTCTTTTTTCTTTTTTGGTTGGTTTTATCGAGTTCTGAGAGGGGACAGTTGAGGTCCCCCACTAGTATAGTTTTGCTGTTTACTTATTCCTTAAATTATCCTGTAAGAATTTGGACACTATATCACTTGGTGTATATATGTTTAGAATTGATATTGCTTCATTGTCTATGGTACCTTTAAGTAAGATGTAGTTTCCTTCCTTATCTCTTTTAATTAGGTCTAATTTTGTTTAGATTTGTCTGAAATCAGGATTGCTACCCTGCTTTTTTTGTTTTTACTTCAGTTAAAGCATAATAGGTTCTGCTCTAGCACTTTACCTTTACTATTCCTCTGTCTCTTTCTCCTTGTTGGGGCAGCTAGGTGGTGCAGTGGATAGAGTGCCAGTGCTGGAGCCAGGAGGAACTGAGTTTAAATCTCACCTCAGACACTTGACATTCAATAGCTGTGTGACCTTGGGCAAGTCCCTTAACCCCAATTGCCTCATCCTGGGTCATCTCCAGTCATCTTGTGAATTCAGATGGCTCTGGAGAAAAAGTGAGGCTGGTGACCTGCACAGTCCTCACTCAAAACAAAGTCAAGTGCTAGTCATGTCATCATTTCTCTGATGGCATGGTTTTCTTCGGCAATGAAGGATGAACACACACACATTTCTTGTAAAAAACATATTGTAGGATTCTGGTTTTTTTGATTCACTCTACTATCCACTTCCATTTTATAGGAGAGTTCATTCCATTCACATTCACAGTTATGATTACTAACTGTGTATTTCCCTCCATCCAATTCTTTCCTCATTTGTCTTCTCTCTCCTTTCACTTTTTCCCTCCTCACTATTGTTTTGCTTCTGTCTACCACCTCCCCTGATCTCCCTTCTGTCAATTCCCACCCCACTCCCTTTTCTTGGTCTCCTTCCCTCTTAATTCTCTGTAGGGTAAGATAGATTTCTATAATCAACTGATTGTATATATTATTCTCTCTTTGAACCAATACTGATGAGAGTACGGTTTAAGTGATGCTCATAACCCACCCTCACATCTCTTCCTGGGTCTTCTGCAACTCTTCATGTGAAACAATTTCTTCCTCGCATTCTTCCTCCCCTTTCTTTCTGTACCCATGTCAATTCTTCCTCTCATATATTAATTTTTAAATTAATTCAAATTCACCTGATACCCATGTCCTCTGCCTATGTATGTTTCTTCTAGTTGTACTATTAGTGATACAATTTATAAGAATTACAAGTATCATCTTCTCATGTGGAAACATAAACAGTTTAGCTCTGTTGAATTTGTCATGTTTTCTTTTCCCATTTTACCTGTTTCTGCTTTGCTTGGGTTTTGATATTGGAGGACAAATCTTTGGTTTAGTTCTGGTCTTCTTCTTATGAAGTTTGAAAACCTTCCATATCCTTGAATTATCCTTATTTCCATTTGATGTATTATGGTTAATTTTGCTGACGAAGTGATTCTTGGTTGTAGTCCTAGCTCCTTTGTCTTCTGGAATATCATGTTTCATGAACTCTTATCCTTTGATGATACAGCTCTCAAGTCTTGCATAATGCAGATTGTGAATCCTCAATATTTGAATTGTTTTCTTTTATGGTCATTTGCAATACTTTTTCCTTGACCTGAAAGTTCTGAAATTTGACTACAATGTTCCTTGAAGTTTTTATTTTGTAATCTCTTTCCTGAGGTGATCAGTGAATTCTTTCAATGCTCAATTTCCCCTCTGGTTCCAGGATATCAGGGCACTTTTCCTTGATCTTGAAAGAAGCTGTCCAGGTTCTTCTTTTTGTTATAGCTTTCAGGTAGTACAATGATTCTGATATTGTCTCTCCTGGATCTATTTTCTAAGTCAGTTCTTATCCCAAAGTGATATTTTACATTTTCTTCTATTTTTTACTTCTTTTGAATTTGATTGATTCTTGATACTCCAGAGTCAGTATCTTTCATTTCTCCAATTCTAACTTTTAAGGATTGTTCTCCCCAGTTAGCTTTTGTATTTCTTTTTCCATTTGGTCAATTGTACTTTTTAAGGAGCTGTTTTCTTAGTGGATTTTTGTATCTTCTTTTCCATTTGGTCAGTTCTAATTTTTAAGCAGTATAATCCTTGCGATATTGTTGTAATAGTCTTGCTAGTATTTTGGTCAGAATTTTTGCATTGATATTCATTAAGATAATTGGTCTATAATTTTTGTTTCTGTTTTAGCTCTTCCTGACTGAGGTATCAGTACCATATTTGTTTCATAAAAGGAATTTGATAGAACTTCTTTTCCACCTGTTTTTCAAAATATATTGTATAGTATTGGAATTAATTATTCTTTAAATGCTTGGTAGAATTCATTTGTGAACCCATCTGATCCTGGGGTATTTTCCTTAGGGTATTCATTAATGGCTTGTTCAATTTCTTTTTCTATGACATGGTTATCTAGGCTTTCTACTTCTTAATTTGTTAATCTAGGTAACACACACACACATGTATTAATAAATATTCCTTGATTTTGCTCAGATTGTCAGATTTATTGGCATATAACTGGGCAAAATATTTCTTGATGATTGTTTTAATTTCTTTTTCATTGATAGTGATTTCATTTTTGTTACTGAATCTTTGATTTTCTTCTTTCTTTTCTAAAATCAAATTAACCAATAGCTCATCTATCTTACTGGCTGTTGTTTTCAGAAAACTAGCTCCTTGTTTTATTGATTAGTTCAATAGTTTTTTTTTTTTAACTTTCACTTTTATTAATCTCATCTTCAAATTTCAGATTTCAAATTTGGTCCTCAATTGGGAATTTTTAATTTGTTCTTTTTCTAGTTTTTTTTTTTTTTAGTTAATTACATGCCCAATTCATTTATCTATTCTTTCTCTATTTTGTTGATGTAAGAATTTAGAGAAATCAGTTTTCCCCTATGTACTGCTTTGGCTGCAGCTAGTAAATTTTAGTATTTTCCCTCATTATTGTCATTCTCTTTAATGAAATTTTTGATTGTTTCTTAGATTTGTTTTTTGACTCATCTATTCTTTAGGATTAAATTATTTAGTTTCAAATTAATTTTAATCTCACCTTCCATTGTCCATTGTTGAATGTAATTTTTATTGCATTATGATCCAAAAAAAATCATTAAGAACTTTTGGCTTTCTACATTTGATTTTGAGGCTTTTATGCCTTCTGAATGGTTATTTTTTGTGTGCAGGTGCTATGTACCACTGAGAAAATGATATATTCCTTTTACTTCTCATTCAGTTTTCTCCAAAGATCTCTCATATCTAATTTTTCTAATGTTCTATGCACCTCCTTAGTTTCTTTCTTGTTTACTTTTTTGTCAGATTTATCATGTTCCAAGAAGGAAGAGCTGAGATCCCCACAACTAGTATAGTTTTGCTATCGATTTCTTCCTCTAAATAACTAGACTTCTACTTTAACACATGATTGCTAAACCAGTTAGTGAACGTATGTTTAGTACTGATATTGTTTCCTTGTGTAAGGCACATTTTAGGAAAGATATAGTTCCCTTCCTTATATCTTTTAATTAGGTCTATTTTTGATTTTCTTTTGTCTGAGATCATGATTGCTACCTCTCATTTTTTTTTAACTTTAGCTAAAGCATAATAAATTCTACTCCATCTCCTTATCATTACTGTGTGTTTCTCTCTCTGTTTCAAGTGTGTTTCTTGTAAGCAATGCGTTGTAAGATTTTGATTTTTGATCCATTCTGCCATCTGCTTCTTTTTATGGGAGAGTTTATCCCATTCACATTCAGAGTTATAATTACTAACTCTTTATTTTCTCCCATCCCTATTTTCCTCCTGTTTTTCTTCTCTCTCTTTTCACCCTTTCCCTTCTAGAAGGTGTTTTGCTTGTGTCTAGGCTCTTCTGTGGTCTCCCCTCTCTTCTGAAAGGCTTCTCCCTGACAATCTCCTCCTCTCTTATTTTCCATTCAGGTAGGATAGATTTCTAAATTTATTTGTTTATACACATATACACATACACATGTATACATGGATATGTGCATAAATATATATAATACATATGCATGTGTATCTATATGTATATACACATATATGTATGTATATGTGTGTATATGTATATATGTGTCTAGATATAGATGTAGATATATCCCTCTTTGGACTAATACTGGTGAGTACTACCCACCACCAACCATACCATTTTTCCCTCTACTATGATAGGTTTTTCATGCCTCTTCATGTGAAATAATTTATCCCTTTCTACCTCTCCCTTCATTTTGTAACAGAGTACTCCTCTTTTTCATGCCTTAATTAATTTTTTATGTCATTTCCTCAAATTTACCTTAGGTCTGTCTAGTGCTAAGCTGAAGGCCATCTGAGATCTCGTAGTTTACTGGGTTTCATGCCAGGATCCTACTAGTTGTGCTTGGCATATGCTGAGGCCAGGGGAGTATTTCATCATTTCTCCTGCTACATTGAGGCATGTGGTGATCAGGACACTGAAGGTTTCCTTTTTTACTGAGGCTACCCTGAAGCATCTGGTGGTTGTTGGAGGTGGAGTCTGCTGGTTCCCCTGGCTATGCTGAGGTATTTGTGGGGTCCTGGTGTTGGTGTTGGTCTGCCCCACTGCAAGAGGGGTCAGGATTTCCTGGTAGTTTGCTGAGGAGGGTCTTGCGTCTGACTTTCTAGGAATCTTCCTTTCCTGGGCTGTACTCCCCTTTTACCCAAATGTGACAGATCTTTCCTGCCAATCTTTCAAGCTTCTTGGGCTAAAAATTATTTCACTTCATCTTTTTCCTGTTTCTCCTGTTTCAGCATTTATTTTGCTTTTCTCATTTTATTTTTGTTGTTTGGAAATGAATATAGGAGAGTTATGGCAATTTAAGGCTCTCTGCCATCCTAACTCCTGGAAGTCTCCCTGAAGATAGTTTTATCTCAAACACAAAATAGTAGATAAACTTTTGGCTAATTTTATCTCAAAATGAAAAACATCAAATTGCCAACATTAAAAATGCAAAGGGTGCAACCAATGAAGATGAAATTAAAAGGAATTATTAAGAAATATTTTCCTCAACTATATACTAATAAAATTGATATTCTTAGTGAAATAAATGAAGATTTACAAAACATAAATTGCACAGGTCAACAGAGAAGGAAATACAACACTTAAATGTCCTCACATTAGAAAAAGAAATTAAATAAACTATAAATGAGCTCCCTAAGGAGAAAACAAAACAGGACAAAATGGATTTATAAAGAATTCTATTGAATAGTTAAAGAACAATTAATCTAAGATTATACAAACTCTGTTATAATTAGTGACATTAATATTGTAATCACAATCAACTGTGAAAGCCTTAGTTTCTCCAGTCAGTAGAATGATCCATGGCAGTTCCAAAGTACTCCTGATGAAAAATGCTGTCTCCAAATACAGAACTAATGAATTCTGGGAACAAGTTGAAACATATTTTCTTTACCTTTATTTTTCTTGCTTTGTTCCCCTTTTCTTCTTTTTTATTGAAAACAAAAAATAAATAAATTTAATAATAAAAAATAAAAATATAAAAAAATAGAAAGCCTCATCAATAGGATAAATTAGATATACAACAGATGAAGTAAATGAATACAGTAGTAAAGTGTTTGAAAAATCCCCAATCTCAGTTACTTCGGTAAGGACTAACTTATTCAACAAAATCTGATGGCAATATTGGAAATCAACCTAGCAGAAACTAGGTATGGACCAACATCTCATTCCATAAAGCAAGACACATACTAAAGGGATACATGACTTAGATGTAAAAGATGATGTGGAAAACCATTAGAGTTCATGACCAAACAAGTGGTAGAAGATAAAACTGACAATTTTCATGATATAAAATTTTAAATTTTTTACACTAACAAAACAAATATAGCTAAAATTAGAAAGAAATCAGGTGACTGAGGGAAAAAGTCATTATAACAAGTTTCCTGATAAAGTTCTCTTTTCCAAGATTTTCAAATTTATAAAAATAAGAACTATTCCCCCAATTAATGAGGTCAAATGATATGAACAAGCAGATTTCAAAAGAAGAAATAAAAGCTATCACCAGCTACAGGAAAAATGGCCCAAATCTTAATAATTAGAGAAATGCAAATTAAATCAACTCTTCTACCACATACTCAACAGATTGGTAAAACTGGGAATACTGAAGGAACTATAAGGGGAAAAAGGTACATTAATGTGTTGGTGGTGGAACTGCAAATTGGGCTAGCAATTCTGGAAAGGAATTAGAAACTATGCCAAAAAACTCCTAAACTATGCATGCCCTTTGAATTATCCATATGACTACTAGGTCTAAACCTCAAAGAGATCAAAGAAAGAAAAAAAAAAGGCCTGTAGATTTTTATAAACATATTTATAGCAGTGTTTTTGATGTGGCAAAGAACTGGAAATCAAAGAGGTGCCTATTAATTGAGGAAAAGCTGAAAAAATTATAATATATGAAAATACTACTATTGGGTAATAAGAAATGATGGCATGAATTCAAAGAAATCTAGATAAACATAAGAATTGAGACAAAGTGAAATGGGCAGAACTGTAAGAACAGTTCACATAATAACAATAATGTAAAAAACAACTCTGAAAGTCTTAAGAACTTTGATCAACCCAAAGCCTATGATTCCAGAGGACTGATGAGAACCATGTTATTACCCATCTCTCGACACGCAAGATGCAGAATAAGACATTTTGGGGCATTGCCAATGTGGTGATTTGTTTAGACTATGCTTGTCTGGTCTATTTTAGATTCTTTTTTTCCTTTATTTATTTTTAGTTTTCAACAATCATTTCTACAAGATTTCGAGTCCCAAATTTTTTCCCCATCTCTCCCCTGCCCACCCCTAAATACCATGCATTCTGATTACCTCTTCCCCCAATCTACTCTCCCTTCTATCACACCTCTCCCTTCTCTTCTCCCCATCTTCTCCCTTTTCTTGTAGGGCAAGATAGATTTCTATATCCTATTACCTGTATTTTTTATTTCCCAGTTGCATGCAAAAACAATTCTCAACATTCATTCCTTCACTCCTAAAACTTTGAGTTCCAACTTCTCTCCCTTTCTCCCTCCCCACTCATCCCCACTGAGAAGGCAAGCAATTCAACATAGGCTATATATATGTAGTTTTGCTAAAGACTTCCATAATAATCATGTTGTGAAAGATTAATTATATTTCTATTCTCTCTTTAGACCTTGTCTCTCCCCTAAAGTGATTATTTCTTATTACTCCCTCTTCCCATTTGCCCTCCCTTCTA